>NC_051221.1:34732521-34840021 GCF_015220715.1 Pygocentrus nattereri | reverse complement strand
GGGATAAATTAGAACGGAGACTGCAAGCCAGGCCTTCTCGTCCAACATCACTGTCTGACCTCACAAGTGCGCTTCTGGAAGAATGGTCAGAAATTCCCATAAACAAACTCCTAATCCTTGTAGAAAACCTTCCCAGTAGAGTTGAAGCTGTTATAGCTGCAAAGGGTGGGCCGACATCATATTAAACCCTATGGATTAAGAATGGGATGTCACTCAAGTTCACATGCGCGTAAAAGTAGATGAGCGAATACTTTTGGCAATATAGTGTAGTTGTATAGATCCTTTTTGAAAAAGTTTATTCTATTGTTACAATGTCAGGCTTGTTACAGTAGAAGAGCTCTTTTTGGTGCAATACAGAGCACTTTTCAAAGCACAAAGCACATCTACAGCACATTCTCTATCAATACGAAGAACAATTGCAATGAATCATGCTAAAGGTTCTTTGAATGTTTATGGTTCTGTACAGAACTGTTTTCTTTACTAAAGAACCCTTGAAGAATCACCATTTTTAAGTGTGTAGCACAAGCTCAGAGGGTTTATTGCAAGATAACCACATCACTCACTAAGTATCAAGAACAGAACCCAGACAGCAAGCATGTTCGGGCCGTCACAAAGTCCTCCTAGCAGTCGCATCTGAACTGCGGACTTGTGCCACATTTGGGGCAGGTAACTGTTAACAGCACTAGACACTCTGCCGGACAGCGGACTCAGAGCACATTTGGGCCGGATCTTTAAATCAGACTGCCTCGTTTTAAGTGTGCGCCTCATTTAAACTTTGCCCCTCCGCTTTTTTCCGCTCAGTTCTCTGCAGTCGCCAGTGGCCTTTGACTGTAATATATATATATATATATATATATATATATATATATATATATATATATATATATATATATATATATATATATATATATATATAAATAATCGTTTAACTTTATCTTATATCGTTTAACTTTTAATGTTATTCAGAGGGGAGGACATCAATGCTAGCTATGCTAGTTAGCTTATGTTAGCTGAGGTAGCTAACTAGTGAGCCAAAATGTCTAATTTCAGCCTCAATTAACATTAGAGATTTCTCTTTAATTGAGTTTAATAGTGATGTTCTCTTAATCTGACATTATCACCCTCGCCTGGCTGTGTAACTGGCTAACTAGTTAGCTAGCGCTAGCTAGCTAGGTTAGCTGGGTTGGACTATGAGAAGCAACTGTTAGAAAACGTGAAAATGTTCTAAGAGCAGCTTTAATATTTCTGCCTGTTTTAGGGGGGAAAAGCAAGCCTAAAGAAAACAGAGAAGGGAATTTGAGTGACTAATGGAAGAATCTAAATTTAACCTCTATTGTGGTGTGTGGAGCTAGCCAGCTAACGTTAGCTTGCTAAGCTGCAATAGCCAGTACAAGCACTATCGTTAGTTTAACCATCGTATTTTTTATTTGCTTTTTTGTAGTGCCGGATTATTTTTTACTTAAAAAGCATTTATAAAATGCACAGTAACACAACCACTAAAGAAATGGTAATGTTGCTTTTAATGATTTTTTTTCTTGAAACTGCTGAAATAGTACAAGGTATGCCAATAACACAATCCTCTTATTTGGTTAAAAGTGTGGAAAAATAACCCTCAGAAGTGGTCAAAGTTATCAAGGTTTCCCTTTGTTTAATCTTTTATTTGAAGAAGTTTCAGTCTCAGCCTGCTGCTCCGGCAGCCGCTTCGTTCTCAGGGTCAGTCTCAAAGTTCTCAAAATTATGAAAAGAAAGTGTTTCTGCGATCATTAATATCATTATTAGTATTGTCTTTGTATGTACATCTGCTGATATGTTCAGAAGCATGAGCAGATGTGTTTACAGAGATTCTTAAGCTACTACTACTACTAGTAATAATAATAATAATAATAATAATAATATCTTGTTTCGTGTTGTAATTTTGAGATGGTCTCTGGCTCTGAAGCAGACGTGGGCTAGCACAGTGATGAACCTTTTGGCAAAAATAAAAGAATAAAAAAAAGAAGAAGAAAAGAACGGCACAGTTCAGTAAAACTGGGTTTGTTGTGTTTGTCATCTTTAATTTGGTCACGAAAGTCTGAAAAACAGAACGTCACTGTTAGTGTCACAGGAACTTCCCCGTCCGGCGTGGTGTGTGTAGCCTGTCTGAAAGCTGAGGTATGGCCGTGTGTCGTGGTGGTCTGAGGTGGTCCTAAAACGGACACAGTAACTCAGCCGAAAACTGTGGGCTGCAAATATTGGTTGATTCGGGTCAACCAATGAATTGGTCAGACTATTAATTGGACAGTAGTGCCAGTACTCATTCTTATCATGTATTTTCAATGCTGTATTTGCAATGACTATTACAATTTCAGTGTACATCAAAAAATAATTACTAAAACAATTACTAAAATAATCGCTAATGACAGACTTGTTGTAAATAAAGCTATTAATGTGTTGGGTAGAGGAATACAGTTAAGAACATAGGTTTGGTTCCGGCTTTCTTGCCATAGCACCAGCCATTGCATGGATTTGTTATATTTCATCAGCAGCACACTTGATTCAGTTTAATGTAAGGTTGGCTGATGCAGGTACTGAATGGTAACTGTAAATAATGAGCTTTCTTACCATTCAGTTCAGCTGTTGACCACAGCAGTGATAAACTACGAATTTGATTCACGTGATTTGAACTCCAGAACGTGGATTAGAGCCCAACCAACATGAAAACTGATGGATTCCAGTAATGATTGTTAAGATTAAGAGACCCTTATTAGTCCCACAACGGGGAAATTTCACCTCCGCATTTAACCCATCCGTGAAGTGAAACACCACATACACACTAGTGAGCACACACACACTAGGGGGCAGTGAGTACACTTGCCCGGAGCGGTGGGCAGCCCAATCCGCAGAACCCGGGGAGCAGTTGGGGGTTAGGTGTCTTGCTCAAGGACACCTCAGTCATGTGCTGTCAGCTCTGGGGATTGAACCGGCGACCTCCCTAACCTCCAGCCCACAACTGCCCACTAATACCAAGCTGCAGACATCCCTGGGTGGGCTCAGAGGCTGGAAATTATGTTAAGACTTAACAATATTGCTGGTATTATTTTATATTGTTTTATTTTATATTGCATTGTTTTATAATCCTATTCATTTTAGTTGGACAGTGTTTCACTGATACAGTTGTCACTTCTCAATGGTCTCACTTCTTAATTTGAAATTGTAAAACTCTGCATGGTAGGATTTTGTGTCCAAATTGTCAGTTAACCTTATTATTGTGATGACGTGAGCAGAGTTTAGCCGCCTCTTATCAGTGTTGAAAAGTTTGGGTTTTTTATGTGTCAGTTTTTTACAGTTGAAAACAAATCAGCTAATTATCGCTTCTCTAATGGCAGGATTTTTTGCTAAGTCTACACCGTCGTACTGGCATTGAAAAAAATGAAAAATGAATGACATTCAATAAACCTTTTTTTGAGGTATTTGGGTTTATTTTCCCCTTTTTGAATATACCTTTTTTTTTTTAAACATTCAATATTAATGATTTGGGAATAATGATGTGGGATATGGAGCTGTTGCTGACTCTGGAATGGAGCCGGTGCAGATGCAACAAGTTTGGGCCGGATCCGTTCCAGAGACAGCTGCTTATATCAACTTGAGCTTGGACCTCTTCAGAGACAGCTGCTTATATCAACTTGAGCTTGGACCTCTTTGTCTGTGCCACATTTGGGCCAGATATGAAGATAATATTTAAACCTGCACCAATTCAGGGCCAGATGTAATTCTGTTCTTTGCTCATCTGGGCCGGTTTTTAATATGTTTTGGCGCAGATCTGTAAAACGGATCAGTTCTGGTATTGGGCTGTTGTGCAAAAAGACTCCAGGCCAGCTCTGCTTTGCGGATCCGCACTGGATGCAGTGCTACATTTGTCCCTAATCAAGCCCAGTGTACGTTTGTTGTCTGGAAAGGACCAGATTTGCTAAAATGTACATAATAAAACTGTTGAAATCTGTTATTTTTACCAGAGTGATGAAAAAAAGGAAAGTATGGAGCTGTTCATGGTCTAAAGCTGACCACATCTACATGAGCGTACACGGCATGCGGTAGACTGAGCTCATTTGTTTCTATTGACAGCAGACAGCAGCACCAGGATCTATTCTAAAGTATAGAAAAATAGCTTTACTGTTCAGACACAACAAAACACAATGAACAGTGTCTGACCTTGCAGCAGGGCCATGACCTGAGGAGTACTGCCGAAGGAACTACAGAGTTTTTCAAGGCTTTTCAAGTGCATTAAAGTGGAATGTTCTTGATTGGCCAGTTTAGTCACCCAACCTGAACTCCACTGAGTGTGCATCTCACTTACTGCATTACAACTTAGAACTCACTTTGGCTGCATTACAAGCCTGGTAGAGCATCACCAGGGAAGAGGCCGAGCATGTAATATAGAACAGGCTTCACGCAGCCATCGACTGAAATGATTTCCAACCAAATACTAAACATGACAGTTTTATTTAAGATGGGCCCACGTTAATTCATCTTCTCTAATAATTAATTTGCCTGTGCTTAAAAAGGCTGAGGGTCACCCAGTATAAATATAAACACCCTCAAATTAAAACCAATGCACTGGAGTAGAAAGGAAAAAGCTGAGTCACTGCTTAATTACTGTAGACGGGAGACAAGGCTCTTTTTCATTAAACGTCTGAGTTTAGAAGGGATTGTATGTGGATCAACCCCTTGAGACTTCACAGACAGGGGGATTCTGATCCTGCATCATCCCACTGATAATACATGCCCAGAATTTAATGACTGCTGATTCACTCTCTATGGAACGCTCTCAGCCTGCCCGCGCTCACATTATACACTGAAACTGAACTAAAACAACCCAAAAAAATGTCAAACCTGTATTAATGAAATGAAAATTAATTTTTTTTTTCAGATACCTTTATTCCTTATTTTGCTTGGAATATATAATGAGTTATCCAATGATATTAGGTTATACCATAGGTGTAGGTTTACTTTGTTATAACTACACTTTTAAAAAAAACTTGTAACAAGCCCAGCAGCAGGGGTGCCAAGCAAAAACCTGGAAATTAACAGTACAAGGATGCTTTCTCAATGATGGTAAATCTGTAAAATTACAGTCATTGCATTTGTTTAGAGACACTGCCTTTTACTGTAATTAAACAGTTTTACTAGTTCAAGTAGTTTTTCTCCACAATATCAGTAACAACCATTCAAACAAATGCAAATGTCTAAAAAGGTAATTGTTCTTGTGAATTTACATCTATTTCAGTGTTAAAATATACAGTATGTGTGTTTTATTTGTAATGGCCATCGATTTTACAGCACTTTGAATATAAAGTTTCGATATCTAAAGATATATTTCTGTGTCTATATGTATGACACCTACATATGTCTAACTGTGGTTGCCAGTCCTGTCATTGCTCTGTCAACATCTGTCTAACTGCTACACTGATCTGTATCAGGAAGATCAGAGATCAGTTTGCGTAAATGGCAATGAAAGCTCAATGTAGATAAATAATGGTCAGGTGTTATGAGCAGTGTGCTCCCACCACTTGGTTACGCTGCATTCATTCCGCTTTAAATTAGTTTTAAATGATTTTTCTCTATTTTGAAATGAAATGAACCTTTATTGTCATTACACATTGTACTTTTATCACTTAAATCAAACGTACGGGTTTGATTACTTTATGAATGTTTAATTTCTCAGTATTTATAAGCAGTTAACTGAGTGAATCATTTGCAGATAAATTCACATTAATCTCCTTTTCAAAAATGGGATAATCGTAGCGCCGTCATTGGTTTCCTGTTCCTGCAGAACGTGCCTTGAATAAGAATAATCACAGTTATGTTTGGGCAAAAATAAGTAGACGCTTCCTGCATCTGGTGTGGACGTGTTGAGTGAATTTGCAGAAATTCGTAACAAAGCGAATGAAATGTGATAAAAGCATGTTTTGTCATCTGTGAAAAGGAGGCTGCTCAGGGTTTTTGAAGGCTTACCAACATTGCGCTATTGGTCTGTGTTTAAGCCTGACGAGAAACTGTCTAGTTCTCAGCTATAAAGCTAATGGTGAGTTTGCTTAGTGAGATTATAAATCATGTGAAAGATCATTTTTAAGTTTTTGGACACAAAAACATTGCTCATGTCCCAAGGGACTAATAGGTCCCTTCTTAGGGGGTTTAGGTCAAAATACCACAGACCTAAACTTTGATTAAATTGGCAAAAGAGGAATTATTATTAGTTAGTTAAAACTGGATTACAATCCACAAAAAAAGGCAGTGTACCCTAATAGCTTTAGACAAACTACACTGAAAAAAATAAATAAATAAATACAGAAAATACTCTGGCAAACATTTAATGGTACATTTTCCGTAAAGTTAATAGACAACTTCATTCTCCTTTTGATGGAAAATTCTGTATATACAGTACAGTTCCTTCACTTTCATACACTTGAACTGATTTCATGTCTAGTTCATGGAATAAACATTATCATTTCTGGGAAGCTGCTAACACTACAGTTAACATTCAGATAATGGTATAAGCAAAAACTATACCCAACCTTATAGTATAGTTACAATGTTACGGTATTAACAGCACATTTGATTTTATTGTCAAGGTGAAAAGTAACTAGGCACTTTCTCATGACGTGCAGCTTTCCCCTCTAATCTTCGCTCTCTACAGCTGTAGTCAGTGGAGTAACAGGTGAACTACCCATATGCAACGTGTGCTTGAAAAGTTGCAGGGAAATGCAAAAATGGGAAAAAGTCTGTTTAAATTATACAGAGGAATAACTAAAATGTTTTGCAGTTCTGAAAGAATTTTTTTTTATCCATTTGGTTCTACAGGTTCGACATTTTGCTTCTAAAAAGTTTGCAGTCGGTTGTTTTAATTAATAAATTCTAGTTTAAAAAACAGTGAATCTATTCCCAAAGTATTAATAGCTCTCTCCACCAATTTGAGAGTCCAACCAGCTCTGAGTGCAATCAGCCCTCGTCTCTTTATTAAATGCCAGCCACACAGCAACCAGATTGGGCTGGAATGAATGTCTGGAGTCTGAACATCAGCAATCACCTAAATTACCTGTGGGTTTCTGCATTCCTAAGGCATCCTCGGGCAAAATGTTCTAGTTGATTTGATAAAGCATTTTCATGAAACGTAGCGATGCTGAAACTGCTGATTAGACTTAGCAAAAAAGGCAGTGAGGTAGAAAGTAGCCAGTCATCACGCAGTCCAGTTATTCAGTGACTCTACAACAATGCTTCTCTGCCCAGCCCTGAGGGCTGACATTTCTGCTCTGTCTCTGCTCCCAACACACCTGAACTAGAGCATTAAGAGCACTGAATACCTGGTGCAGGTGTACTGGGAGCTAAGTCAGATGTGAACCGTGTTGAGGCACAAGGACCGGAATGAGAAACACTCTTCCACAACATGATATGTTTAGACCTTCTGGTTGACGAGAAGAATTATCTTCATGTAGCTCATCAAACCCATTGACCTCTTGAATCCTAGGCTTATTGTTCTTCTATTCTATTATGAAACTGTACACCTACATACAGAAGCTTAAAATCTGTAAAACTTTGTAATTTCACTTGTCAAAACATGACCCATCCTTTTTTACAGGTAGAATAGACATATCAAATAACAATTGCTTCATGATGGTGAGACATTAGTTATTAGTATGGTCTCTTCTAACATTCGGTTTTAGAAATTAGCCTTCCAGCATTTCCAGAAATTTTGCAATGGGGATGCACTGAGTACTTAAATGTACAGCTCCATGGGCTCTTAAAGGCTTGCAACCTGAAGTCTGTTAAAATAGTATGTTAGTTGTATCTTTATTTTATTATATCTATAATTTTTATATATTTTAAATGCATAAAATTAGCCTTGGCACCTGTAAGATAGGCTCCGTTATGATTGGCTTTAAAAGAAAACTGTAACGGGGTCGTTCTCCATTTGGAGTGGGAAACCATGTTACAAAGTTTGTGGGGCTTAAAAAGATGCTTAAAATATTAGGCACAGCTCCAAAATTGGGTATGTACATTTACACAGTTGACCTAAGATAAGAAAAATAATGCATTTCCCATATGATTTCCACTTGTATCTTTATATATGATGTTTGAAACTTGTCTATTTATATATGATATTTTTGTATAAAACAGATTCATGTTTACTTGTTATATCATTAACGTTATACTACATTTTAAAAAAATTAATATTATTTAAAAAGAGATTTTGATCACTGGTGTTATCAGGCCTCTTATGTTATATTCTAACACAGGATTAACTCTATTAAACTGCCTCTTTGGGTTGAGGCTCATCAGAGAGGAAGCATCTCAAGACATGAGAAGGTGAGTGCACATTTGCTCACTATATTTCATCAACTTAATAATTTCGTTTATCGGGTAGCTCATAACTTCTTTGTGTCACTGGCGTTATATCCTTTAAAGACTGGCTAATTCAAATTTTGTCAAAATAATGCCATATATCACTTCTGTTAACAGTTGCACAAGGTCATCTGACCACCAATGAGTCAGCCAATTTACAAAATTCTCAATTTTGAGCAGATTGTCACTGGGGTCACGGTCACTTGTTACACCAATGACTGTAAAATAAGTTTGGAACTAAGCTCTCCTTTTGGCATATATGATAATGGGAGATGTTCATGAGCATATTGAGATTATTTAGTTTTGGGATAAAATAAAAGGATTTTTAAAAAATGTGTCCACCTGAATTCCCACTCAAAATGGAGAGTGACCCAAATCTATCCCTTCAGCTTCTAACTACGACTGAACAGTGTCTCCTTAGTTGTCTTGCCTGAACAATGTCACTATGGCTGTGATGTCAAAACCACAAACACATTTATAAAGGTGCCCCTTATCAAATGACATGATTTGTTGATTTTCTAAATGAAACTAAGTTTACAGCTTCTCTACAGAGAACATATGTCTGCACGTTTTAATATGTAATTTGAAATCTTGGAAAGAAACAAACTGTGGCTTGTTCACATTTATGTCACATTTTATATTTTATTGTTTTTTTTTTCTAGTGTTTTAAACTCAGCAAATAAATCCTATTCACTTAATGCTAAATGTTCTCTCTAGAGCCGTGCTTCTCAACCCTGCTCCTGGAGGCCACTGACCAGCACGGTTTAGTGCTTTCTTTGCTTCAATATGCCCACGTCTCTGAGTAATGGCATCTTAATGGGCTCACTACTTGGATCAGGTGTGTTGGAAGCACACTAAAAATTGCAGAACAGTGGCCTCCAGGACGAGGGTTGAGAAACACTGCTCTAGAGGGTGTGTTAACCAGTTTTCACTCAGAAAATCAATACATTTTGACTTGGGTATTCAAACTTTTCCACATGAGGGTATACCTCCCATCCAGCCAACAGAACTAGAGTCCGCTAATTCACTGAGAAGTGATAAGGAGTGTTGCTACTGTTGACAGAGCTCTGCAGCAGAGTTCCAAGAGTGGGACAAATGATTAAACATGGTGCTGTTCCTGGCTGTCAGGAGTTAAGCGTTATGGCATTGTGTTTCTGCATAGCCGTCCACAGGGTCAGCCCCTGAAAGCAGAGGGGATTCACACTTACCAGCCTTGCATGCACAGTAAGAAAACAACATCTACGAAATAAAAGAGAGGTTAGAAAATGGTCATGTTAAGATGAATTACCACTGTTTTTTTTAATGTTATAAATGGTCTTTAAGGGACAGTTCATACTGGCCTATGTTCAGCATGCTTGTTCGGATGGCACAGTCACATTTAGGCATGAGACAGATAAAAAGCGATAAAGAGAAAGAGGAAAACCATCTGTGCTCCTCTATTGCAGTTATTTTATGGACAGTCCAGTATTGTGTGCGTCTGTGGAATAATTGAGAGCAGAATTGTTTAACCTTGGGGAATATTGCTGCTGTATAAATGATTTGGCCGCAGTCCTCCGCACTAAAGGACAGTGTGCTGCTGGAGCCACATATGGCCGGCTGTGGCAGCACCGTGCTTTATTCCATGTGTGATCTATAATCACCCGCGCTTAAACAGCCTCAGCAAGCCTGCTGCATTCATCACTTTCTCTAAATATTTCCCATTTCTGCAGGCCAGCGTGTGAGTGATGTGATACTTGCTTTTGTCATCCATTTCTGAAACTCCACAGCTGCCAAGGCATTAGAGAAAAGCTGCAGGCGGTGAAGAGGAGGCCTTTCAGACATGCGCTGGTACATATGTACAGTTCCCTCCAGAATTATTGGCACCTTTGCTTAATAAAGATGAAAAAAGACTGAAAAAAACGTCTTTGTTGTCTATCGGCTTGTTCTTAAACTAAAGTCAGGAGAGAAATCTAAGTTTTCGGTGTGTTAAATGTGTTCAAAGAAGAAAATATTGATGGAAAAAAATGAAAAAGTACAATTGGTTTTATGTATATAGTAGGTTGGGTCTGTCCATTTGCCAGGATAGAATAATTGGACTGTTTAATGAAGCTGAATGTGTATACAAGCATCAGATAAACAGAAAACAGCAATTATTTTAGATTGGAGTTTGGATTTTATTTGTCTGTTGTCACAAATCTGCAATATAGAAGCCAAGAGCGATGGTGGCAACACTCCCTAAGAGCGAGTGAGTCTCAGAAGAGGAACCCATCCTCCACTGGTCGACACCAGCTAGCAAACAATAACACAACATGAGCTATATGAGTAAAAATGTAGATTTGACTATGAGTGAATAGTGAATATAGAGAAAAAGAAAAAAGAAACCAGTCTGTCATTGAACAGAAGCATTTCCATTAACCAATGATGTCCAGAGGTTTATAAATTAATCATTGGCTGCTGTTATTTTCCATTGTCAGAGTGACAGTGAGAAATAACTAAATAAAAACCAGTCACTCCTCTTAGAAGCCTGTTGGAGTAGAAGTCCATAAAACAGTGACTATTGTTAGAAGCCTATTCACAGTGTATAGACAAAACATTGTGTTTCCAGTTAAAAATGCTATACTGAGTTGGCCTACATGGTCCTGGACAATTGAAATTATACAGTTTAGAAATTAATTGAAAAAAGATTTTGCCACTATGCTAACATTAGCTCAAACATACACACTTTTGTGTTACATTACTAGTGAGGGCTTTCACTGATTTCCATAGATTTTTGAATTACTGTTTGTTTTATTTCAACCATAACTGCAGTATCAGTATTTTAGTTTTTCTAAAAAAAATGTAATCTGTAGTGAAAAAAGTCATGTTGTCCTATCACTGTGAGGACATGTAGTCCTCACAAAGATAGCAAGACGAACACACACACACAAATAAAGAAAAAATCCCATCTATTCTAAAATTGTGATCTTTCACAATTTTCTAAGCCTCTTCTGCCTCAGGGTCTAGGGGTAGGGGGGGCGGTGCTGGAGTCTATCCCAGCGGTCATCGGGCGCAAGGCAGGATACACCTTGGACAAGTTGCCAGTCCATCGTAGGGCAGACAGACACAGTCACACCAAGGGGCAATTTAGCATGTCCAATCGGATGACTGCATGTCTTTGGACTGTGGGAGGAAACCAGAGAACACAGGAGGAAACCCATGCAGACAAGTGGAGAACATGCAAACTCCACACAGAAAGGACCCTGGTCACCCAGGCCATTCTTGCTGTGAAGTGACAGTGCTACCCACTGGGCCACCACATGCAAAATAAACCAAATGAAATTTTAAAAGCCTCTGAATGTAGGTATTTAATCCTTTCTTTAGGTCAATTTAGGTTAGGTTAGTTAGGTGTTTAGGTATTTGTTCCAATTATTTTGAATGGGACTTTTGTTCACACTGTAAAGCTTCTTCAACCTAGCAACAATTCAGTGTTTGCGAAATCCAGTCCTTGCTTTACTTTTATTAGTGTTGATACGTCTGTCAAAGTATTCAGCTCAGGCCTGATAGCATCATTTGTACTTGGCAACAAAATAACATCGACAGCACAAGGAAAATGTTATAGTGTACAGAGGAGCACAGTTGGAAACATTATTCATCCTCATTTCAAAGCAAATTTACACATGTTCAGTGCAGACATCAACATTTGAGAACAGGCAAAACAAAAGTTGGCCAATTTAAAGCCAAAATACGACTCTGCAAGCAATGTCCATACTAATTAAACCTGAGAAGTTTTAGATAGTCAAGCTGTTTTCATGTCCAATTAAAGGTTCTAAGGAGGTTTTAGTCACGGATGCTACACTTTCTGAGGAGCTAAAGCTAACACTAGAGATAGCAGTTGCAGCATTAGATCTGAAGAGGACTCTTTTACACAGGGACTTTCAACTTTAATGAAACAAAATAATCAATGGCAACACATGATCACAGCTAAGAAAGTTAAGAAAAGCTAACTTATTGACTTAGTTAACTGATCTTACCAGTGTTCTGTAATGTTGTTTAAATTTTGAAATAACATTAAAATACAGTAACACAGGTGTAAGTACATTTGATAATGAGCTGTGAGTTCAAACTATATAGCAAAATCGATTATTCTGACTAATTTACCATCAGGGCTGTTCTCACTACAGGGTTGTTCTTCGGAGCTTTGTTAAGAGTTTTTCCTTCATTTGACTGAGGAAATACTGCTTAGAGGCAACTGTGATTGGCTGAGAGGTGTGTCACTCATTTTTTTGCAAGCGGTCAGCTGCTACAAATACAACCCCAATTCCAATGAAGTTGGGACATTGTGTAAAACAGAAATAAAAACAGAATACGATGATTTGCAAATCCTTTTTAATGTCCCAACTTCATTGGAATTGGGGTTGTATATGTGTCCGGAGCATGGACAGTTCAGACCTTCACTCTAATAACTGTACAACATACGTATATGTTTCATATTAGTAACTAAATAATTTAGCCTTTACTGAATAATGAGCATTAAGATTAATAACTCAGAAATAAGCCTCAGGGTTAAGGAGTTAGCAGGTATTTAGAGCACAGAGGAAGTTTCATATAACAGGTATTTACCAATAGTTTGAAACAGCAGGCCTAAGAGCGGGAGACTCTTGATAGGGGTCGGTATTATCAGCCTTTGAACTGGTGCAGCTGGAGCTCTTTGGATAAACACCACAATAGCTCAACACCACACTTATACTGGTTATTACAAGCATAAGCTATAGGGGATTCCTCAACAATAGAAAATCAGGCATTCAGAGGACTTTTCTTACAGTGAGGCAGAGAGAAGCGCTCAGCTTTGGTGGGCTCTCAATTATTTAGAGAGGAGTGGAAGTGGGAGCTGCTGGGTGAGAAAATCACTACTGTTGGGAAGAGTGTGAGAGAGCGAGAGACAGGCTCCAGAGAGCGCTCACTGTCTCATAGAATAATATAAAAGCCATCAGAGATACACACACTGAGGATTCGCTTAGCTGATGAATGGAAAATGACTGTTTTGGGTTTGAGTTATTAGCGGCAGATTGACATGCGCAGGCTCAGATCACTCAGACGCCTCTCTGTCTCACTGATTCAAGTCTATTAAAAGTCTTTTCTTTCTTCCCTCTGTTTTAAGAACTCCTCTAAGAGACTTATTTCATTATTAAACTTCACAACTACAGAACAAGGCCTAATTAGCATGATGCACAGGACTGCCTTTGCTCTTCCTTTCACAAACATTATGTACCATGAAGTTACAGCACTTAGAAAAGACTTTTAATTGCATTGATTTTGCCACCACTCTGTCTGGATGTTTAAAGCCCAGTGAAGGAAACATCAGTATCAGTGGATCCTCACATGCAGATAAGTGTTATAGCAGCATGACTGACAGAGAGAAAATCTGTTTGTATGTCTATGTGTGTGTGTGTGTGTGTGTGTGTTGAACAGGTTTATGCCATGTTGTGGGGACCACAACCTGTTTATACACTTACATTGTGAGGACCTCTCTTTCCCACAACTTTCCCTTTCTTCTATGTAAATAGAGTAGGGTTAGGATTAGGCTGAAAGTTATGGCTAAGCATTGGCTACGTCCTCAGGAAATTAATGAGAGTCTATTTAATGTCCCCACAATTCACAGAGACGAACATATGTGATTTATTTTCCAGACAAAATGCTGTGATTTTGTTGGAAGACCAGAGAACAATAGCATACAACTAACAGACAATGAGGAACCAGTGAAATGAGGTGAACTGGGCTAAAGTGCTTTTTTTTAAAATAAAATTTGAGATGATGTATTTTAACAGCTGAAAACATAGATTGATTTTTTTTGTTCCTAAGATTAAAGTTAGGGTTTAGTTGAGAATTTGGATTTAGAATTTTCTTTCTCTGATTTAAATATGAGCAGTATTGCTGTCACTTTCCTTTAATATTACACATATAATATTATTTAAAATAGGGATGCATCTACAACGAAGTGTCAGACACTAACACTCAATAATACTGAGAAATAGTGCTTCCTTTGTTCTTCTGTCCTGGACAGCACAGACATGTTCACACAGTTTAGCTGCAGAGAAACGCTCAAACACAGCCTGCTGCAGCTGCGCTCTGCACAGTCTTTAGCTTACTCAGCATTAACTGACTTAATGAAATTCTTCAATGAGAGTCAGATCACTAGATTATTTGAATACAAAAAGGAGTAACTCAATAAATGTGAGTAATAAATGTTTTTACCTTTCATTTTGAAAGTTGTTACTGTAAACGAGTGTGTTTGTTAGGCCCTGCTGAAGTTTTTGTTTGATTCTTTAATAAATAATGGACATAAAAGTGACTGGTATGCTAATAGTGCCCCCTGCTGAACACACTCCAGACTGCTAGGCATAAGTTCCAAAACGACATCCACGTGCTGTACATATTGAAAACTATGTGTTTTCCATCATTAATGAAGAGTTGCTTTGAAATTCAGCTTAGTTGCCTTTGGGAAATTATGAAATATTATATTTTCGTAATTTTCCAACTTTCAATATTTAATATTATTAACAAGCAGTTTAAAATTGAATCAGTCCTCTAGTTCTTTGTCAGTTGACTTTTCGCACATGGCAATTATTTCTTTTGAAGCACAGTCCACAATATTACATTACTTCAAAAGGAGAATCCTTTCTTTCAGGGTTTTTTTTTCAGTGTATTGTGCTGAATTTCAATTTTGTTTTTAGTTTCAGTTGAGAATTTTCATTTCTGTGCAACACTCTTCCTAATGTATTAGTTCATTGCAAGTCAAAGAAAATATGCTCATTTGTATTCAAACGTTTTGAAAAGCTAGGTGACCCCAAACTTTTGACTGGTAGTATTTGTGTAAGAGTGGATGGGCGTGTGTGTGTAGGTGCGGGTGTTGTTTTTTGGAGGGGGGTTGAGTGAAGGGGGTAACATGTAGCCTTCTCTGACTCTGTGCCCTGTGGTCATCTGTCCTGGTTATCCCAAGAGAGATGGTCCGGGGCTATAGCTCACTCACTTTTATTGACCATTACATGTCCCTCACGTAGAATGTTTTCTAGTACATTCACTGATGCTCATGCCAGAATGTTTCCATATAGACATCTTGTAATTAAACAGTAATTAGTAAACTGTACTAACTTGAAAACAGTATGAAAACACAGTGTTTTATGCTTTACCTTATGAGCTTCTTGTTTCACCTTATGAGCGTTTCTATTTTTTTGTGGATATATGTTCATTCCACATTTTATGCCTGCAACACATTCCAAAAGTTGGGGCAGAAACACTGTGGAACATCACCTTTGATTACTCTGATTACTCAATCATTCTGTTCTAACACATGCAGAATGTTTCTTGGCTTTGTTGTGGTAAAATAAGCATGGACATGTTCGGAACCGGTGCTTTCACAGATATGCAATTTACATATGCATTTTAAATGACAGACACTGGCTTTTGAACTTTATGCTGGTAAGAGTCTGGATGTTTTTTTTTTTCTTCTTTGGCCACACAATATCATTATTTCCATAAACAGTCTGACAGGTTGACCCGTCAGACCACAGTACACGTTGCCTCTGTGTATCAGTCCATTTCAAATGAGTTCGAGCCCAGAGAAATGAGCAGCGTTTCTGGATTCTGTTGATTTAATGTAACCTTTGACCTCTAAAACAGCTTGACCTCTAAGACATAGATTTCTGTGATGGACATCACCACATGGATTTGGGAATACCTTGACAACCACTGGCAATAAACACTTTGTCACTGCATCTAATCAATCAAATGCAAGCTAAGACTGTACTATGCACAACAGAAGCCTTAATTTGAAGTTTTCAGCCTTGCCCTTTACACATAGGTTTTCCTCCAGATTCCTGCAATCTTTTGATGTTGTTATGTCTTCAGAGGGTAAAATACCTAAAATCCTTACAATTACTTGCTGAGAAAGGTTATTTTTAAACTGGTGGATTTGTGCTGATGCATCTTGCTCATACAGGACTAGGCCTCTCTGATATGTTCCTTTTTATACCCAGTCAAGATTGCATCACCAAAATGTTTTTTGAACATTTGACAAGATTCCTGGTCTTAGATTGCTCCTGTCCCAGTTTCAGACATCAATTTCAGAATGAGCATGTATTTACAAAAAACCATGATGTTGACAAGAGAAAAAAAATGTATATGTATGTTTTTGTACTGTTCTGGTTTTATTATAGGCCAAAGTAAATGTATAAATCACTGATTTTCAGTGTTATTTGCATTTCACATACTGTACCAACATTTTTGGACTTGGGTTTGTGTATGTGAAGAACAGCAGAACTATGAAAATGAATTGAAAGACCATGCATTAAACAGCATACCATTTAAACATTGTATCGATTTCAGTCAATTTCAGTGTCTTAGGCCCAGCAAGTGTTTAGCATAGTGATATTTTCACCTTCGCTTATGCGCAGCAGCACATAAATGTGCAAATATATCTATGACATTAATCTTAGAGATGACCAAAAGATCAGAGCTGCTGAAAATATAGCCAGAATTACAGGGGAGCAGCGGACACCTGTAATAGTGGAAGGTAGAGGAGAAAAAGCATATGCAGCTACATGGAGTATCTTTATTCATAGTAAAGCAGGTCCAGCAATGCTTCCTATTTGTCAAGAAATTGTTAATAATAATAATACTAATACTACTAATAATAATAAGTTACATTTATATACCGTCTTTCACAAACCAGGTCATTTCACATAGCATGGGCAAAAAGAAAAAAAACAAACAGAGGATGAGGAAGAAAAATGCACATTAAAGAGAAAAGTCTTTAAGTCAAAGTTGAAGGAGGAAAAAGAAGAGCAGTACCTGAGGGATTGAGGAAGAGAATTCCAGAGTTTGGGTGGCCATGGCACTGAAGGACCTCCCTCCCAAAGTGGAAAGTCTGGTGCGTGAGCAATTGGATGATTTTGACAGTAAAGGTTTAGGGCCAACCAGTAAGACTTCAGTTTTATCAGTGTTTAGCATGAAAAAGTTATTGTGCACCCAAAGCTTTAAATCAGAAATACAATCGATTATTATATTGGGAGGGGAATCTGAGGGTGTGAGTGTACTGAGATATAACTGAATATCATCAGCATAACAGTGAAAGTTAAGACGATGACTGCGAATGTTCTGGCCAAAGGGTGAAATGTAGATTAAGAAAAGTAGGGGTCCAAGAACTGAGCCCTGCGGGACACCACATGTAACAGGAGAGGTGGAGGACTTCTGTGGACCTAGTGTGATAACTGAACTGTAAGATACGACCTGAACCACTGAAAGGCTGTGTCAGTGATACCAATAGAAAAAAGATGAGAAACGAGAACAAGATTAGCAGTATCAAATGCTGCACTTAAGTTGAGGCGAAGGAGAATTCTGAGAGAACCACTATCAGCAGACTGCAGAAGATCATTAACTACTCGCAGAAGAGTTGTCTCAGTGCTGTGGTGAGTACAGAAACCAGACTGAAATGGCTCATAGAGGGCTTTATCACTGAGAAATGTCTGGAGTTGGGAAGCAACCACTCTTTCCATTACCTTAGCTAAAAATGGAAGGTGTGAGATGGGTCTGTAATTAGAAAGAGAATTTGGGTCCAATTCAGGTTTCTTAAGTATAGGAGTAACTGCAGTAGTTTTAAGGGCAGTAGGAACAGAACCAGAAGAGAAACATGAATTTATCATGGTAGCTATTGGAGTGTTGATTACAGATGACCAGGCCTTGAGTAGAGGGTGGGGGCAGGGTCAAGCTGACCAGAGAAAGCATTAGACTTCGTGATGAGCTCAGAGACAGAAAAGGAGTCAACAGGTGTGAAGCAAGTTAGCTTTTTGTTCAAAGTAGGAAAATCAGTAAAGGCGAATGACTGAGAAGTCGGAGAGACTATAGATCTGATTAATTTTCTCTTCAAAGGAATGTAGAAAAGCCTGACACTGCTCAGCTGAATGGGGCATGCTGACACAGGAGAATGGAGGAGTTTGTTAACAGCTCGAAAGAGTGTTTTTGGCCTAGACTTAGCATTATTTATGATGGAGGAGGAGTAGTTGGAGCGGGCAGTATTAAGGGCATCCCTATATTTGTGGATGTGTTGACTGTAAAGTAGAGAGTGGACAGTAAGGCCACTTTTTTATAAAGGCGCTCAAGACACAGACCAATGACCTTCAGTACCCTTAGTTCAGGGATGTACTAAGGACACAAGCAGATGGCAGGGAGAAGTCTATTCTTAAAAGGGGCTAAATCATTAAAAAATCCAGAGATAGTGTCATTGTAAAGGAAATCCATACTCTCAGGGGATGATAGGTTATGTAGGTCAGACAGCGCTGAAGACTGAAGAGAAGCAGCAAGCAGATTGAGATTGACAGACCTAATATCACAATAGACAACAAAGATTTTTTCAGAGGGGGAGGAGTAGAAATATGAAAAGTGCATTCAATGAGCTTATGAGCAGAAATATCAGAAACTGAACCAGAGACAGAGATATCATTCAAACCAGTAGAGCAGAGTAAATCAAGAGTATGACCGTGAGTGTGAGTTGGAAGATCAACATGCTGCATCAAGTTAAAACACTCTAAAACTGAAATGAACTGTAAAAGAGCGTTCAGTATCAACAATTCTAGACCTTTTGTTAGCTCTCTTGTGTATGACAACTCATTGCGGATCAACAAAACAGTGATGCAGTGTCATTGATGCGAAGGTCCACTCTTACGAAGCACAAAAGGCTTCTTGAGTGCCAGCTGCACCAGAGGTGTCCACACCAGTTTTAGAGGGGGGGTTCTATGAATGAAGAAATTTAATTCAGCGAGTTTAACAATTTTGTCATATCATTACTTATACATTACAGTTGCCTTCTGCAGCATTTTCCCATTAGAATATGTTCATTTAACCACAACATGTAAAACCTCGCTTCCAAAAAAGTTGAGATGCTGTGTAAAAAGATAAATTAAAACAGAATGCAATGATGTGCAAATCATTTAAACCTTATATTTCAATGAAAATAGTAAAATGGCAACATATCAAAGGTAGCCGGGAAATTTTATTGAATTGGGAAAAATAACTGACCCTTTTTTTTGCCAGCAAGGTTTCAATTTATACAGGAAAATGTGTTGGACAAATTCATAATTGGCTGTTGTATTGATTTTGTATTGATTACGTTACTCTACAGTGTGTCTGTGTTGTGAATTCCCTTACCTTTGGTCATCTTGCTCAGAATGACACCAAACTGTTCTCAGGAAAGAAGTAAATGACTGGCCCATCCTTTAGCTACTATTAGCTATGCTTTTTTTATATAGTCATACTATGTTCTACACTACTTTGATTTGTCTTCACAACTTCAATGAAGACCTGGATGCAGTTTGAGTGAGTTGAGAGATGTTGTGGAATGTATCTATGGAAACTGTTTGGGTGACTATTGACATCCTGTGTTTGCTAGCAACATTATCTATGGTGCTAAACTATCCATCCATCCATTGTCTAAGCCGCTTCTCCATCAGGGTCACGGGGGGGCACTGGAGCCTATCCCAGCAGTCCTCGGGCGGAAGGCAGGATACACCCTGGACAGGCCGCCAGTCCATCACAGGGCAGACAGACAGTCACTCACTCACACCTAGGGGCAATTTAGCACGTCCAACTGGTCTGACTGCATGTCTTTGGACTGTGGGAGGAAACCGGAGAACCCGGAGGAAACCCACGCAGACACGGGAGAGAACATGCAAACTCCACACAGAGAGGACTCTGGTCGCCCGGCCGGGGAATCGAACCCAGGCCCTCCTCGCTGTCAGGCGACAGCGCTACCCACCACGCCACCGTGCCGCCCAGCAGGAAATTATTCCTGCTGTCTGTTTTTCTGGTTAGAGAGGTATTAGTGTCTTTTTTACACTGGGGAAATACCGAAGGCAGTTTGAAAATGTGTTTTTTCTGATTCTAAAGTAAGAGTAAGTGGCAGATTCTCTAGCACAGCGAAGGTTTTTGGGAAGAGAATTAATCAAGGAACAAATCATGGTGGTCACAATGATTTATCACCACTACCTCCCTTCCCACATTATGTGTGCTAAAGCAGCAATCACAAAGATCACTTGACAATCTAAGCAGAAATTTGAGAAAGCTGATTTTTCCATTTTAACAGCTGACAGTTTGTATCCCTGCAAGGGATGGAACTCCGCTGTTGGGCTCGGTATGTCTGGCGATCTGCCAGTTGACTATTGTACCACTTTATTTGTTCTTATTTCCTCTTGGCAGTTCTTAGTGCCTATGGACGCTTTTAGTGCCAGGTCTGTAACTTTCCCTGTCACACTTTTCGTGCCTCCTCTTTAAGTGTGAAGAGGCCTCAAAGGTTCTTGATGAGGTTTAAAACTGTTTACAACTGCTGTTTTGCAGCACTTAGAGCTGGAATGCAGATGTTTGCACGTTCAATTTCAAACATGTCCAAGTCTCAATACTGAGCCTTAGAGCAGTGGATCATGTGTCATCTGATTTACCAAATGGTTTGATTAATCTTCTTGGAATTAGGAGTGAAAAACCATGGTTTGTAAGGGGTCCTGCAAGAAAGAATTACCATTTAAAAGTTTGAAATCACTTGCCACATAAATCATGTTTGTTACTTCATATAATAATAATGTAAACATGTTTGCAATTAAATAAATTGCTCATTATTTTTGTATGTATATTTACAGTCATGTGTAAAAATTTGAAATACTTCAAATTACATAAAGTGAAAATATACACATTATACATATGACAATTCCCTACACTTAACTGCACAGTTTCTAATTATTTGCGGAGTTTAACATATTGGAGAAAATAATAAAATAAAATGCAAAATGTTTCATTTTTTTGCAAAGACCATCTTTGTTTTATTTTTTCCCAATACATAAAATTCAGCAAATAAACAGTAATTCTATATTACAATGTGCAAGCGTATGTTCCATGTAGAGGATGTGTAACAGATTTTCACTCATAAAATCAATAAACTGGAATTTATGTTGTAATTTGACCAGATGTGCTGAACTGTTTGTATTAATTTGTAATATGTTTTTTTTTTTTAACAACAAACAGTCAGTCAGTGATGCAATATAGTCAAGTCCAGTCAAAGTTTATTTACAGGTGTTGCCACAAAGCAGCTTTACAGAAAAAGGTCTGAGCCCCCATGAGCTAGCCATTGGTGATAGCAGCAACAAAAAGCTCCCTAAATGCAGTAGAAAGAAACCTTTAGAGGAACCAAGACTCAAAAGGAGAACCCATCCTCCTGTGCTCGACACCAGATAGCAAACAGTGTTGGTGTGAAATATTAAAACACAGAAATGGGGAAAAACAGGTGAAGCAGTGGTTCTAATTAGACAGTTTGAGTCTGTGCAGTAGCAGCAGCAGGAGTATAACCCGGAGGGTCAGTTCATGCAGGTGAGGCTTTGAGGTTGTACAGCGAGTGGCTCCATGGTGGGCTGGCAGGCAGTGGGCAGCCGATCGATGCAGATCAATATACTGACAGAAAGCTTGAAATCTCAGGATTCAATTCCCTTAACCATTTTATAATCCGTTATTCACAGCAGTAACATCTCACTTGCAACATAAGCACTGAATAAGCAAACGCTAGCAAACTTGTGGATCCTTACCTTCAAAGCCTTACCGCTGTGGTCTTGATAACACAGCAAGCGACAGTGATCAGTTTAAAGATCTATGAGTCTGGCAGAAATAAACCTTCCAACTCCTCACAGCAATTAATGTCACAAAGCAGCTTTGCAGAAATGTGGGCCCAGAAAAACTCACTAACAGCCCAAGTAAGCAACACGAACCACTTTTACATGTAGCCCATGTACAATCCATGTACAGTCCATTCGGAATTCAATTTCTAATCCTGTAAATAATCTGTCAAACTGAAGAATAGTAGGCATGTGAACACCTGTATATGATTACATTGCCAGACGGAAAGTTTAGGTACATTCTGCACAAAAAATGTGTGACGTTCAATATGACAGCAGCCAGAATCTGGCTTGCAGAGGGGATGATGTTTATGCTTTGACCTTTAAAGACAGTGGTGGGACTGGCATCCAGCTTTCATAAGTACATGTGAAGTACATTGAGTCTGCCACAATTTTAAAGAAATTTAATAAACAAGCGCACCAATTGAAAACTCAGGATAATACACTGCTGCTCTCTCATGCTGACTGGACTCACGTGCTGCTCGTTGTCATGCTAACGTCCACACTGAGTAAGTAAGAGATGAGCCAGTGAATAATGTTAGAAAGTTAATGAATTATCTCAGACACATACAGACTCAGGTATGAGAATGATTTTGACATGTTTGCATGAACTGGACGTTATTGTTGTTTTAGAAGTAGTTTGCTGCTGGAACACACATCATATTGATTGTGATTCTGGTTAACATACAGTTAAGTTGGCCTGTGTGCTGGCAGTAGCTGCTCAACAGTGAAACCGCATGTCTGTCCATGCAGCGGAGCCATAACACATGTACCTGTTCTGCTGAATACATTTTGCTTGCACTCAGAAATGACCGATGACCAATGGGCTTTAAAGAATCCGAGCTGAAGCTGCTGATGATTTAATTATTTTCTGCAGGGCCCTATCTGCTCTGTCAGTGTTCTGCTTGTGCTGCACAATCTTGATCTTGGACTTTGGAAGCTTGTATCTTGTCAGTGAGTTAGAAGGATAAGATTTTCGGATGGGCGGTTTCCAGACGAGTCATTTGATCAGCCAGCAGCCATTGTGCTTTCACTTGAGGGTGAATAGCTGCGTGTTTCAGCAAAAATGACAAGAGAATTGTGGTTCACAGATTAATGCTAATAGCTGCCGGTTGTCAGGGTAATGTTTTGACAGGAGAGAACATTTGTTGCACCAATTCTTGTTTACACAGAAAAAGACGCTCTGGCATCTCTTGATTTACAACGAAGAAGCAGGTGTTTACTGACTGACTGACTCACTGACTCACTTATTTCTCCATGGACAGGCAGTAGAGTATAGTAGAAATAAATAAGACAAACAAACCAAACCAAATAAATAATAGGAAAAGTCCTTTTTCAAACGATACTTTCATACATAAGCAAGTCTGCAAACGAAGGAACGTTAGAATATTTTAAAAATGACATTTCTTCAAACTGTTTTTAATGGTTTTAAAATATTAGAATGGAGAGCCGATGCTGATATTGGCTTTGATCACATTTCAGTCTTCACTGTATGTTATCACAGCCAGTTTTGTAATGATAATGTGATATAAGGATAAAGGCAAATTTCTTACCTTGTAAATTTACAAGTTACCATTTTTTAGATACTTGTTATTTTAATATATAAAAACAGTATTTAAACAAACAATCTAAAAAAATAGCCACTTCTAAACTAATCTATTTGAAAAGTAACATTTTTGGCAATTATACATTCTCAGCTCATGAGGTATTAATCTCTGAATTATGGATAATTGGGGGGAAGAAGCCCCCCAGGGTAAAATATCTCCTCTGTCTCCTCTTATTATCTCTCCTTATCAAATGATGGGGCCAAATTTAATCTCAGCACGTTTACTGAATGGTGGTGATCTAATAAATTCTGTAATTTCATCTGGATGATGGCATTTGTGGGATTTACTGCCCCAGTAGAATTTTTTAGGTCATTTGATCAGATTTTTTGACATGAGATAATGGTGATCTTTGCATTTATACGTTGTTTAAAATATATGATTGGGCTTCTTACACCAGGTAGGGGAGCATACTGTCATTTCCAGTTCCACTCACTTGGTAGGTCTCCCATAAAAACATGACACTGTCAGTGCTAGGAGGACGAAGCCGTCCCCTTCTTCCTCTTTTTCAGCTGCTAGTATAATGTCATCGGACAGCTCAGAAAACTTGGAGGAGGACACTTTTCTTTTACCAGGCCTTTTCCGCTCATGGATGGCTGTGGGGTGACCACGGATTGATCTCCTGATGATGCTTAGTTGGGTATTTTTGTGCTAAAAGCCAATTGTCTGTTCCAGTTCGTTTCCTCTAACTGTGCGTAGGTTTATACATCATCACCTTATACACACTAAACTCACACAGAGATAGTTCAGCTTCACACAAACAGGACCTTGCCCTGCAGATGTAATCCCCCCCAACTGTAAGACCCTCAAAATGGCACACATGCTCCTCTTTTTTAAGTTATTGTTGGGAAATACAAAGCAGAAATTTCAGAACTGCATTTTTAAATAATTATTTTATTTGCTTCTATTAAAATGATGGGCAAAAAGGAATGGGGTGGGGGGAATGAGTCTAAAGTAAGAAAATGATACTAATGAGGCACAGTAAAGAAGTTTAAATATGCTGTTCTCTAACCTAAAAAAAGAAAATAACGTTTTCTTCTATACTTCTACTCAGAGGACAGAGAAGCTCCCCTAAATGAAGAACTGCGCACATATAAAATGCACAATGCAGATACTGTACATAAATCAAGAGATTAAACAAGCCTTCTAGAACTTGACATGAGCTTTCGGCATGAGAGATTTATTTAGACGATTGCTTCAGGATACCACTAAAGTCCCTTATTATCTGCAATTTAAATGGTCGTATCCGAAAAAGAGAGGGATAAAAAAAGAGATGAAGTGCTTTTTTAAGGGGGTGGGGGAATGGGAGGGCTACTGTTTCTGTAAAGGACAAAGAATTTCAGAGTGTCCTTTAGGCACTCTGAGTTTTCTGACCCCACATCTCTGCTTGCACTCTTCCTCATTCACATTCCCCAGGCCCCTACCTATCAACCGTGAAATGCCTTTAAGTGTGGAGGATGGCAGAGCCAGCAGGAGTTTAGTACTTTAATAAAGAGCTCATGTGCTCTCTGATTTAAATCAACAGGAAGTGGGCAGAGAGAGCCCGGCATGATGAAGAGTAAACTGTGTTTCTCCTCCCCTCCAGCCTCCTCTCCACGCTCCTCACCCTCCACAGTGACCTCAGTCTCTCTAATGAGAGAAAGGGAGAGAGAGAGAGAGAGAAAGAACATCCCCCACATCATTCCTCCTCAGTTGAGGTTTTGACAGTAACATTCTGATTTGAATATGATTTGTAGCATTAAGCTCTTTTGCCTCTGAGGCTGAAGCTGGCATACATCTGCATCTCATCTGAATGTCAAAGACCTCACAGGAGATGGAGCTGGAGCTATAGGAGAACATGCCTATACACATTATACACACACAGAGCACACGGGATCCCAAACGTCTTAATCAGCAGGTGTCTCTAGAATAAAAGCGGCTACAAACGGTACACCGGGATGATGATGATGCTCCTTTCAGCATGTTAAGGGATTCGCAAAGCAGTATGTGGTTGGAAAAAACACCATTGAGCTTTCCCTTATAAAAATGAAATGCGCTACAATATGATGACAGCCCATAAGTGGAAAGTGTTCAACATGGTCCTGCCACTGGAAGGGGGCGGGGTTTGACAGTGTTTTTTTTTTTTTTCCCCTCAAAGTGTTTTTTTGTGATCACGCTGAGGGTTAAATTGGAGTGGAGCTCTGTCACGCCCCCAGGTGCCCTCAAGTTGGCTCATTTTTTTTTGGAGCTGCAGTTTAAGTACTAAGTCCTCATCTTTTCATTCTTCCTGCTATTTCCTACATTCTTCCTGCGATTTTATGATGTTTAATCGCTTGAATGCCCAGAGCCCACTAGCAGGCCCAAAGTATTTATTAAGCTTCATTCAAGCTGACATTGATTGACTCCAGCTAAAATGTTTATCAAGACCCTTCTAAAATCACCCAGGTGGAATGTGTTGATTTTATGTGCTTTTATGATTTTATATTTAAAATCTTTTTTTTCCGGTTTGCTTTTAAGAACAGCTTTAATTGATTGACTTTTAAAACTATAACAAAATACAAATGTAGGACATCAGAGAGGAGACATATTAGAGATAGTTAATGTGCAGTGAGAGGAAATATGCAGAGGAATTTTAATAATGGCACTGCTGGTGAAACATCTCTGTCCTGACTTTTTTTTTTTTAAGTTTCTGGTACAAGCAGTGTTTCCCCTCTTCTCCTTTTTCTTCTTTTTTAGGATTTTATTTGCAACACATGCCAATTCTCCTACAAGGAGAGTAAATGCTCATATTATTAAAAAATATGTTTACACGCCCAGGCAATGCCAGCAGTAGACAACTGACGTCAGTACATACTGCAGAAAGGAAGTGAAAAGTTCTTGAGGTCAGATGGGACATTATTGACTGACCAATTCAGAGCGAATTCATTGGCTAGGTAATAGAATTTTCAGGGAAATTAACACTGTATTTTCCATTACACATCAGCCGCTATTCTTTTCAAAAGCTCTGATATTGATACAAATGGATGTCCGACGTTTTGGAGTAAAAGTCTTCAAACGATCTCTGTCATTTCAAAACCCTCTTTATATCATAAACTATAACACATTTACAGTATTCAGAATGCAGTGTTATATTGTCACTGTACCTCCCCTCTAGATAAATCTATTGACTTGCCTAGATTGGACTGGTTGGATCCAGATTCAGCTCCACCCATTGATCATCACTCCGGCGTTTGTTACTAGTTCTCTTATATACCCCTCAGGTTGGCTTCACTCTTTGCATAGTCTTGTCGTTTCCCTGCGTTTCTAAGCCATTATCATTGTATAGTGTTTGACCCTTGTTTCGTTCTCTGGTTTCTGGTTATTGATTTGCCTTGTGAGTACCTACCTGCCTGTGACCCCTGCCTGTGCTCACTGTGCATGAATGCGGCCACTCTGCACATGCTCTGTCTCAGTTCCCCCTCTATTACAGATTTCTGTTTTGCATGAGCGTTATCTTGTGTGTGAACACACTCACACATTACAGTATAATCAGAATAACAACTTACTGTCACATAACAGCCGATTCCCAACTGGCAGTGAATGTTTCTACAACCACATCTAACATTACCTACAGGTTTTAATAATGTTTTAAGGAAAACAATTTAATGTAACGTCAATTTAAAGACTCTTTTCAGGATTTTTAGCATTTTAAATAATGTTCCTATAAGGTTTACTGTTAAAGACGTATCGTTTTAACTGCAAGGCTCAGAGGATGTTATGAAGATGTTTTCAGGGCCACAGATTATGTTACATGACAACAACGGACGGACACAAGTAACATTTAGAAAATGTGTAATTTGATAATTGATGTTATTGAGGTCTGCAGTGACAGAATGTCTTTATGAAAAAGTGTTCCTGTAATGTGATATGTTAACAAAATATTTTGCCTTGAAAATTCTGGGGATGATTTGGGGGTGTTATTAAGGTAGCACATTATAGAATGTTCTTTTATGAAACGTTTGCACAATGTTACATGATAACGGTGGACAGATATTCCCAGCGCAACATTTCGTGGGCTGGAGGTTAGGGAACCAGCCTCGTGACCGGAAGGTCGCCGGTTCGATCCCCATAGCCGACAGCACATGACTGAGGTGCCCTTGAGCAAGACACCTAACCCCCAACTGCTCCCTGGGCGCTGTGGATTGGGCTGCCCACCCCTCCAGGCAAGTGTGCTCACTGCCACCTAGTGTGAGTGTGTGTGTGTGCTCACTAGAGTGTATGTGGTGTTCACTTCAGGGATGGGTTAAATGTGGAGATGAAATTTCCCCATTGTGGGACTAATAAGGGTCTCTTAGTTCCTAAATTGTTTTGTGGCTATTATTGAGGCCAGAGAGGACAGAATGTTTAAAAATGTTCCTGTAAGGTGATATATTTACAAGGTCATGGCGAGGGACAATTTTATTTATAGAGGACTGTAATAAACAAACTAGATTTGTGGCTGAATGCTTTACAACAAACAGAACTGAGCAGAAGTTATCATAAAATATATGCAGTAAAATTCAGAGTGGTAAAATTCACAGTGTAAGACTTCTTGGGAATTTCTTAACAGTTAACACGTTCGGAATGTCATTCCTGCTGACTTGGTTGTGAAATTACAAGGTATGAATTGCATTTTGGTGGCTTTGGAGATGAAAATGTATGTTTCCAAATTAGGTTTTTTCATTTGTAAAAACCAAACCAACGTTGTCAGAAAAAGCCTTGCAGTGGACTAGAATGGAGTTAACCGTTTTAACTGTTAAAATTTTGATTATAAAAATGACAAATGAAAATTGTATCACATTAAAGTGAAGAATGCTTGAGGAGTTATTCACTGCACCATCGTCCAGATGCTGTCCTGTGGTTTGTTACACTCACAATCACTACTGTAGGTTTGTGTGAGACTGAAGTATACGTGAAAGACAACAGCATCCATGATTTACGCATACACTTTTCATTAAAATGAACAAATATTTACTTCTTAAATTGAAGTAAAATGTTAATATGACTAAAATATGAAGTTTAAATCCATTTAACATCTTATTTTAGTCCACTTATCTGAGGGCTAGGTATGAAAGCTGAAAAACACTGTGTTAACAAACGAGGTTTAGCGAAGTTTTTCCCGTTTTTACACATCATGTCATGTCTACTTGTTCACGCCCAGTCTTGTTAGTAGCATTGTGACTTTGAGCAGATTAGCCCACTAGCATCGGCCTCTTGCTATTTAGAAGCTTAGCTAGCGACTGCGCATCTTAACATTCTGCCTTTTTTGTTTAATTCATCAGATAATAGCCACAACACGTTTGAACAGAGTGCGTACATTTTAACCCATGTACACATTTACCACTGTGAGCTAGTAACTCCTTCACTCAGTGGGCTTTGCAGGGCTGTCTTAGTTCCAGTAATGTCCTAAAGGAGTGCATGTAATGATATTGCACATTATATATCACTGCTGGCTGAAGTTATTTTTTAATCCATGCTATTGTTCTGCATGAATCAAGCTGTTAGAAATAGATTTTTTTAATTTTTTTGTGCAAATTACATTTATATATATATATATATTTTTATTTTTTTTTTTGCTTTCTAGGTTTTTGATCTGTTAGTTAATGAACTGGACCTGTTACTACTGTAGATCAATGACTCTGTCTACCCTCATTAGACACTATAAGAATACAGAGAAACTGAAGGACTGCAGTCTGTAATTGTAGAACTACAGTACAAATGGTAAAACAAAGATATCGCAAAACCTCATATCTCCAAAACGCTAACTTTACAGGAGAAGGAAAAAAAACTACTTTACTTTTAATGTAAGTCACTAGAACTAGACTTTTTCCAACTAACGCTGGGTCGTTTCTTTTGGTAGATTTTTTTTTTATTTTCGAGCAATGTGAAGGACAACAACCACTTTGAAATTGTGCCAAAAACTGAAAAATGACAAAAATGGAGATAAGAGGTTTTGTTCCGACAGCAGCGACATGGTAAGTGGAAAAAGAGATTTGTTCTTAAAACCAACTTATGCAGTTCTCACAAAGATTCTGACATTCACCACTGTTTTCTTATGTGGGCAAGAACAGAATCCACACAAACTCAGTGTATTTAATGGTCTGTGTATGTGCTCAGTGATGTTCCCATGGAGGTCCCTTTCTGTTGGTACAAGTGACCTGATGCATTGTGCAGGAATAGATGAACTTCAGTCTGTAACTGTAAACCTACAGATTGCACTGATATGGTAGGGGGTTCTGATGAAAACGGCCAGTGGTAAGTGTACCCAAGTGTTTATGCGGATAATTCAAAGAAGGACAAAGAAAGAAAGGTCAGCCCCATTCTACATGGAAAAGATCAATGCAACAGGGTATGCAAATGCTTGGCTTCAACTGGGATGAAGAAAAAGACCTTGCTCAAGACCGTGCAAATTGGAAACCGATAGCTGGAGTGGGACTCTAAGTCTAAGACATATCATGGACATTCAGGGTTTCCTCGCTTTTTAAAAATCCATTTAAATATCGTATGTAAACCCTGTTAAACTTTCATATTCAACCAGCTACTCTCTCTTCCATATATTCCATATATGAGAATGAAGCCCCAGAAACCATTTTCCTATTACATAAATCCAAGAAAAACAGCTGGCCAACTTTTTGTCTTTTGGAAATCTATTTTAAAATGTACATCTATAAAGGCCTGGATGAGCATCTTTCAAGCTCCTTGAATATATCACTCAAGAAGAAATGAGAGAATAATAAGTCTTGATGAAAGTCTAAGACTGATGCAAAGTCGGAAAACTGTTGAGTGTATTCTTATTGATTCGCTTTCCTTTTACTATCCTTTCTTTGCCACTTTATTCAACTAATTGATGAAGCCAGTATTTGCTCAGTTTTTCAGCCAGTATTGCTCTGGTTTACAGTCAGTGTTCCTCAGGCTTACCGTCAGTGTTGCTCAGGCTTACCGTCAGTGTTGCTCAGGTTTGCCGTCAGTGTTGCTCAGGCTTACAGTCAGTGTTGCTCAGGCTTACCGTCAGTGTTGCTCAGGTTTGCCGTCAGTGTTGCTCAGGCTTACAGTCAGTGTTCCTCAGGCTTACAGTCAGTGTTGCTCAGGTTTATAGTCAGTGTTGCTCAGGCTTACAGTCAGTGTTGCTCAGGCTTATAGTCAGTGTTGCTCAGTCTTATAGTCAGTGTTGCTCAAGCTTATAGTCAGTGTTGCTCAGGTTTATAGTCAGTGTTGCTTAGGCTTACAGTCAGTGTTGCTCAGGTTTATAGTCAGTGTTCCTCAGGCTTACAGTCAGTGTTGCTCAGGTTTATAGTCAGTGTTGCTCAGGCTTACAGTCAGTGTTGCTCAGGCTTATAGTCAGTGTTGCTCAGTCTTATAGTCAGTGTTGCTCAAGCTTATAGTCAGTGTTGCTCAGTCTTATAGTCAGTGTTGCTTAGGCTTATAGTCAGTGTTGCTCAGGCTTATAGTCAGTGTTGCTTAGGTTTACAGTCAGTGTTGCTCAGGCTTACCGTCAGTGTTGCTCAGGTTTGCCGTCAGTGTTGCTCAGGCTTACAGTCAGTGTTGCTCAGGCTTACAGTCAGTGTTGCTCAGGTTTTCAGTCAGTGTTGTTCAGGCTTACAGTCAGTGTTGCTCAGGCTTACAGTCAGTGTTGCTCAGGTTTATAGTCAGTGTTGCTCAGGCTTACAGTCAGTGTTGTTCAGGCTTACAGTCAGTGTTGCTCAGGCTTACAGTCAGTGTTGCTCAGGTTTATAGTCAGTGTTGCTCAGGCTTACAGTCAGTGTTGCTCAGGTTTTCAGTCAGTGTTGCTCAGGCTTACAGTCAGTGTTGCTCAGGCTTAAAGTCAGTGTTGCTCAGGTTTGCCGTCAGTGTTGCTCAGGCTTACAGTCAGTGTTGCTCAGGCTTTCAGTCAGTGTTGCTTAGGTTTTCAGTCAGTGTTGCTCAGGTTTATAGTCAGTGTTGCTCAGGCTTACAGTCAGTGTTGCTCAGGCTTATAGTCAGTGTTGCTCAGTCTTATAGTCAGTGTTGCTCAGGTTTATAGTCAGTGTTGCTTAGGCTTACAGTCAGTGTTGCTCAAGCTTATAGTCAGTGTTGCTCAGGTTTATAGTCAGTGTTGCTTAGGTTTACAGTCAGTGTTGCTCAAGTTTTCAGCCATTATTTGCTCAGGTTTTTAGCCACTATTTGCTCAGGCTTTCAGCCATTATTGCTCAAGTTTATTTATTTATAAACAGTGTTAAAGCAGCAAAATATTTTTTCTAGTGTAGTGGCAAAAATTGAAAAATTGAAATATTGTACCCTTCAGATTTGACACTGTTAGACAGACTGAAGTCTTGACATGGATTTTTGTTTCTAGCAATATCAGAGCCAAGCACTAGCTTTCTCTATAACCTATTTGTAACCAGAAAAGATACTTTCTCTGATTAAACAAAGCACTTTTGTAAGTCACTCTGGATATGTAATGTAAATGTTTTGACAATGTTATTGTCACGATTGGCCCCTCCCAGTCCTGTCTATGTGTTCATGTTGTGTTTTAGTCTAGTCCACATGATTTCTTTGTTTTGATCCCCAGTCCAGCCCCTTGTTTTGTAACTCCACACCTGATTGTTCCCACCTGTTTTCCGCCTGTCCCTCATTATCTTTGTTTTGTATTTAAGCCCTGTGTTTGCCCCTTGTGTTTGCTTTGTCTTTGTTTGATTCTTGTTTCAGGTTCTGTGTTTCTGTTCGTCATGTCTGTCACGCGATCTCTCCATGTTGGCTATATGAACCTGGACTGTTCCGACCATGACCCTGGATTTTCCCAAAATAAAACTTGCTTATCTCAGCGTATGCATCTGCCTCCTCGCTCCCAGGCATCACAGTTATCGAAAGCAATTTATTTAATTAGTTTTATCAAAATGTGAATTAACTGAAATAACAGGGTTAAGACCAGGCCAGAAACCAGATCAACAAAATGCAATACATGGGCAAAGTCGATAACTGTGTCAGATAATCAAGCGATAGTCGTAACCAAAGAGCAAACACACAGGTAGACTTAGCCAAAGGGACAAATCTGAAAATCAGGTCAAACAGGTCATACACAGAACAGCTATCAAACAAGAGAGTGACTCAGTATGTCCTGATCAAACAGAGGCAATAATTCACAAAGACTGGGTGCAAACAGACAAGCTTGTGTATATATATATATATATATATATATCGCTGCTGTGTGTGTGTGTGTGTGTGTGTGTGTGTGTGTGTGTGTGTGTGTGTGTAATTAGTATATAAAGTCCCAATCGTATAACACTAATAACTGAGTAAGTGCTCACTTTCTTCTCTTCTGTTTTTGTGTGCACTCTCAAAATAAACCACTGTATAAAACTCACTTATCCCTCATATATTCATTCAATCAAATACAGCCCAGTCAGTGTATACAGAGAATTACATTTAATGTCAATATATTTTCAGCTTGTATGTCAAAGTCAAACAGCTCTCCTAGTTCTGGATTGTGTGTGTGTGTGTGTGTGTGTGTGTGTGTGTGTGTGTGTGTGTGTGTGTGTGTGTGTGTGTGTGTGTGTGTGTGTGTGTGTGTAAATGTATGTGTGTGTATTACAGTAATACCTCCGACCAGCTCCAGATATAGAGATCATGCTCTAATCGTCTCCATGGAAACTGTTCTCACCAAGACTGCACATCCAGACAAAACAACAAGCAGATATGAACCATTCTGCAAATTAACTACACAACACACACACACACACAGCGCACACACACACACACACACACCAGCCCAACCTGTGTCTTCTCCTTTGGTTTATTTCACTGTTCTTAATTGATAATGGCTTCACTCTACATCAACAGTCTTGCTACAGCTGCACTCCGGAAAACAGCGGCTAATTGTTTTCATGCACATAAACATCAGTCGCCGAGTTGCAGGCTCACTGCGGAGGATTCTCATTTGAAGAGGAAACTGAAGAGTGTGGAGATGGATTTTTTTCACTCTTTTCCAATTCTTCTGTTTTCAAAGATGAATGACTTAGGAGGCGCTGCCTGTTGTGCATGGCTTGATCCAAAAATGTTCTCAGATGTTGCGGTTTGGTTATGAGGTTCAGAGGTGCACTAGGTTCAGAGCATGTTTGAACACTAAATTATCGTGAACTCTGCAGGGCTTTGTGGTGCTGATATGCGCTCCACAGACGGTAAGGACAAAATCCTGCTTCTGCTTGCTGTGAAAAAGGAAGCATCAGAGCAGCTTTGTCCTTCAGACATGGATTAGTCACTTAATGCACTCTAAGCTGTATGAAAGGATACATTCTCTTCTATTTTTGAAAAAGTCTTAGCTGCTTAAAATCCCAGGCTTATTTCATCATAAGGCTCATTATTTAGAATCTACATGGAAAACAATGCAAATTATTTTTAGATTATAGACTTGTCCCAGCCATTTAAGAGACCTCTTTCTGCACTACCCTTGGTGCCCATTCCAAAGACGGAATTGATTTGGGATATTTTTAATTATTAGTATCAAATCAAATGATTTCCCTTACATTCTGTCATCTGATTACTAGGACGCTGCTGGCGCTCTGTGTTGAGCTGCTAGTGAGCAACGAGGGGCTGAAAGAGGAGCATTGGTGTCAGGATTGGCCCCTCCCAGTCTTCCATGTGTGTCTGTTTACCTGTCCATGTGCTTCTTTGTTTGGTTTCTTCCCAGTTCTGCCCCCTTGTTTCTTGTCTCCGACCTTGATTGTTCCCACCTGTTTTCCACCTTTGTCCTGTTATCCCTTGTTAGCCCTCTTGTATTTAAGACCTGTGTTTTCCCTAGTCTAGTGCTGGCCTTTGTTTGATGTGTATTGTTTGAAATCTGTTTTGTTTCGTCATGTCTGTCCCTCCTTATCTTCATGTTGGCTCCCTGAACCTGGACTGTTTTGACCATGACCCTGAACTTGCCCTGAATAAATCTTGCTTTCCTCAGCACATGCATCCACCTCATCACTCCTCATTACAGTTGGAAACAGAACCACCTTCTCTGAAAACAAGATAAAATGGACAGCACATCTGCAGCTTTCTTGAAATCAAAAAGTCACGTACAACTGCCACAACAAAAATAGCATTTAATCACAATAAAAACACTTTTATCAAAACTGAGCACATTTACAAGCACTTAGTAATCTGATAAATGCAGAAAATCAGATTTTGTCAGTAAACCAATCGACACATTTACATGCACAGAGTAAACTCCAGGTCTGCATGAATCAGACAATAATTAGATTTCTGTTTTGTAGCCAGCCAGTAAATTCTCAGAAGGTGTGACATTAACATAAAATTGAAATGTCATGCTGCGGCTTTTTAAAAACATGGTGCCACTTTACCTGAAAATATGAATATACAACAACTAGAAGATCGTTAAATCCTTCACTTTGTTAAGCATGTAATTAGTTTCAGCGTCACTCCAAAAGTGTTTTGTTGCCATCTTGTGGCAAAGCTGCTTGCTTATTTCCAGTGCCGCAGTCCGTTTTCACTCATGCAGGTACTGAGAAATGTGAAAGAATTCAGAGTAAGAGTTTACTTGCAATCTAATTAGTGAGCTAAAATCCAGCTCTCTTTATCAGATTTCTTATTCCTTTCTGGACTTTACTCCAATCTCAGAAAACGCGTATGCTGTTTACATGACGATTTGATTAATCAGATAACTGCAGAAATCCAGATCGGATTAATGAGTGCATGTAAACACACTCACTGACTTGCTTGCTCACATATGAAGACAAAACCAAATAAAAAATGACCCTGTGCAAAAACTGAGGGACCTTCAAAACAAGCAGAAGGTGTATTTTATGGCTTCTGTGCAAAAGGTTTAAATTTTAAAATGAAAAATGTCCCCGTTTTCCACTGTTGTAACAAAACCGCCGCTGTATCTGTAAAATGTTAAATTCATTCAAGAAGAAAAACACATCTTTAACGTCAGTGTGATTAAAAATATGGCAAGTCATTTTAGACTATTTCTGTTCATCTAGTCTCCTGCAGCCAGACGTACATAATCTTGTAACAGGAACATCTGGGACGACCACGAGAGATTCTGAGCAAAGTGGGGGTGGAAAAATTAGATTTATTAAGGAGCAAACAAGCGGAGTATGAATTTTCTAAGTGAAGGTGTAGCTAGTGATGAAAGATTGTCAACACTTTTCATTGATAATATTCCGATGACATCACAACCTCGCTGCTACCATTGTGGTTGGCAAATTCAAGTCCATTCAGCAGTGTTGCTGTTTGTTATGGGATAACGAAGCTATGAGCGATCCAGCAAAGTCAGTAAACATTCCTCAAAACCCTTAATAAAAAGATTGGAGATGCATCACATTGGTGAAAAATACATTACAGGCAGTAAAACATCATTATCTCTGGAAGAAAGCGATCATCAATAGTGTTTCACCCCCTGGCTTGTTTTGTTTGTTAACGATTGTACTCAAGTTGTTAAAAGATCATGGACTAGAGGATTTTAGGAGGCATACCCTTGTTCTTGCACCAGACTTTGTGCATCCTCGCTATAAGATTATGTCTGGCTTTGGAAGACTACCATTCATCATGTAATGTTTACAAAGTGATTGTAGGTTTTGCATTAACTTCATGCAATTAATGGCTGTTAACTGCAGTCAAGCTTGAGCCAGTAACAGCATGTTAACATCAGGTAAGCAGGCTGGCATTAGGGGTGTTTATAATGAAGCTGGGTCCTTTCTATTTCTGCTTGTTTAGAATTTTAACCCCTGGGCGCTTTGGCCAGGTGAATAAACTGAAAGGGACATTCTGTCAAAAGTACACACGCTTTAGAGCCTCAAAATTCTCCCCCCTGTAATCTTTTGTATGTAATTAGCAAAAGGGAGTGTGTTTTTTTAATGCTAATTATCTCTAAATGTCCCAGACCGCAGGCAAGCTGGTTGCATAATGGGAAAGTGTGTACCTTTGCTAATGCTGCCAGCTACGTGTTCAGTGCTGAAAAATGTCAAACATGCCAGAGGTGCATGTGAAATCATTTGAAGTCCTTAAATAAGTGAATCTCCCTCTGGTCAGCTGCAACACACACACTCACACACACATTTCAGTTGAGCTTTCGTGATACTACACAGTTTTCCAGCTGGTTGACTGAGTTGTGAGGGTTGAGATATGACATTTGGGAAAATAATTCCCCATAAAACTGCTATGGCATGTTCTAGAGATGCTACAGGGTAATACTGACTCGGCAGTAAAAGGCAGTAAGGCTTCAGTCCTGAATCAATGTTGACAGTGAAGTGGCAGTGCAGTAGGAACATAGAGGATCCCGGTTGGGTTTCAGTTTAAACCACTGAGTCATGAGCTCCCACATCTACAAACCAGCTACCACGTGCAGAGTCACCTCAAGTGAACCCACTCCATAGAAGGAGAACGCCACCAAACACTGCTGACCAAAGCGCTCTGTTAATGCCTTTACTAACTATAATTTCATTTACTCAGCACTTTCATACAGAAGCTGAAATTCCAAGTGCTCTACAGCCATAAAGAGCACTGAAATAAATAAAACCAAGCAAGAAGATGCAAATAAGTAGCAATTAACCTATATTTTGGCAATGTTTCATTAAAATGCACTGACTTTTGCTCACCTCTGAAACATCCTCGGATATTTGACTACATCAGACAAAGGCTGGGAAAAATAACAATGTGATAAAAATGAATAAAGAAGAGAGAGACAGATAAATAATATGCATTTGCTCAGCTACATTGGAAGGCAGAGCTCAATGTATGTTACAGTAGCCCAGACAGCTATAACACTCCATTTACCTTATAGCAGAGCATAGTGATTTTGGCTCTGGCTCCCATTTACTTCTATAGATACAGGTGACAGTTCCCAGTGGACTGTGGGTGAGAAGCAATGAAAGGTTGAGCTTCATGCATATAAGAAGCAAGTTTAGCTGCTAGCAGCCAATCAGAGTGTCACAGTTCATTTTGTTATGTGTCACATCTATATTCACACTACACACTGAAATCACTGTTGAGAAACTTGTGATTTTAGACATTTTAGCGATTTATAGACTTTTATTGTGATTCATATGTTGTGTGTATGTGTGCGCAGAACAGGCCTAGAGCTCTGCACGTCTAAACCTGAATTTTAGTTACACATCCATAACATCATCAATAGTTGGCCTTTTTTGCTCTAAATGCAGCATATTTGTTTAGTTTAATCTAAAATCAAACGTGTTACATTTATGCTCTTGGTCATATTGGGCATAATTTATCACATCAAAGCTTTAAAAACAACATTTTTGTTTATCGTCTATGAAAATTGAGCCTCTGCAAGCTTTCAAAATGTCTTTTGAGTTTTGATCATGTCACTGTGAACCAGTGAGCAGGAAAAAATAAAGCTAAATGATAAAATCAGTGTTTGCCTCCCCTCCACCAGCCTCACAGATTATCAAGTGAAATGCTCAGCTAGCTCAGAGACTCTTTCTAATGCCATGTTTTACCTGGAATGTGTCACATTACGAAAGAGACGTGTTCTGATTTCTGACACACTGTCTTAGATTCGTACATTGCATTGCAAACACTGTTTATAGCAGCTATATGGCAGCATTCACATTATTAATGTGTGACTAAAAGAGCCCAGTCTAGTATAACTGAATGTCATGATTGGCTCCTCCCACCCCATGTGCTTTTTGTTTTGATCTTCCATGTGCATTTGTTTTGATCCAGCCCCCTTGTTTAGTGACTCCGCCCCTGATTGTGTCCACCTGTTTCCCACCTGTCCCTCGTTTACCCTGTGTTTAAGCTCTGTGTTTGCCCCTTGTGTTTGCTGGTCTTTGTTGGTTGTACTGGTGGTGTTTGCATTGGTCTTTGTACTGTTGTTTGTACTGTTCTGTTGGTTTTGCTCTGGTTTCTGTCATGTCTGTCCCCCGATCCATCCGTGTTGGATCTATGACCCTGGACCGGCTTGACTATGACCCTGGATTTGCCCACAATAAACGTGGCTTATTTCCACATATGCGTCCGCCTCCTCGCTCCCCGTTACACTGAAATTCTTTAACCCTTGTTCAGAGAAGCTGTAAATTGCCATTTCCACCTGTTTTGGAGTTCCCTCGGTTTCACTAATGCTCTGAATTAATATATGACTTACAAAACCCGAAGTGAGCTAGGTTTTCGTGTTAATTAGTGAGTGAGCAAATCAAAACTATTGGTATTCATTGCGCAGTTGTATATGATTTGTTGATATCAACAGAGCCGCACCCCCCCCCCCCAACCCACCCCCCACCCCCTCACGGCATAACACTTCACACACAGATCCGAGAGTGTCATAGTTAATCACAAAACAGAGTTTAGGGGAAAAAATATTTGATAATATTATTTAAAATGCCTGTATCTGGAATCAGCACTCTGGGTTTTGCAGAAAGTCTGTATCAAACTGTTTTTTCCCCTTATAATAATGATTTTTTCCCTCAAGAAGTTATTTTTAATGCTACAAACTGCAGCTCTTTGAAACGCATATGGCATCAGCATTATCTGGTGCTGCGGATTCATCTGTGCAATATCAGCAAAGCTGATAAAGAAAGTCGCCTCCAAAAATGTCCCACGAAGGGAAAAGACATAAGACGAATTAAAACCAGGCCAGAAAAGAGAGACACACTCATTAAATCAGGAAGGACTTTAGGCATTACAAGGGGAATCTTTCAGATCAGATGCATTCTCTTTTATCTATCAGCGTGATTTATCACCCCTGTGTGTGTGAGATGGATGAGGAGTAGGTCAAGCGTGTGAAAAGCAAAGTGTGAGCATGGAATATGTGTTAGGAAAAGGGGTGGAAGGTGAGAAGCAGTGAGAGAAGAAGGGGACAGGTGAAAAAAGATGAAAAAGAGAAGTATGAAGGGGGAGAGGGCAATAAAGCAGGAGGAGAATGGAGTTGACAGAGGGCTAAGATAACAGAAGAGAAATGAGAGATATCTCTGCTGTGCTAGCGTGTGTGAGCTGTTCATTAGCTTGCTGCGGAGTGCCGGGACATGCTGGGCTTTAATGCAATCAGGCAACATTGATCTGTAAACACAGCACACAGACACACACAATGAGAAGATCACCACGAATATTGCCATCCCTTTAGTACACACGCTGACTCCTACATACAGATGCTGTCCTGACAAAATCTCATCTCCAAACCTGGACGCCTCAGCCATGGATCTCAGACACATGAGCCGACACAAAACAAGAGGATGCACTGTGATGTCGTTTTCTAAAAAACAACTCAATTTAGTAAAAAAAAAAAAACTCAACTTAGTTATATGTTAATAATTACTAATTAGTGATTATTAACATATCATTACTGTAATTGTACTTACTGTATAATTATTTATATAATATAATGATATCTATACTCATTATGCATATGTTAGTTTGTTGTTAATAATTACTTCAAGAAGTTAGTAAATGGTAATTGATCATTTGTTAGTTTGTCATTAGTTTACAGCTTATTTACTATAGACTGTTACCCTTTATCAGTTCCACAACAGGGAAATTCACCTCCCCATTTAACCCAGCTGTGCAGTGAAACACACACATACACACCAGTGAATGCAAACACACCAGCAGGCAGTGAGTCCACAGTGGTGGGCAGCCCTATCTGCAGTGCCCGGGGAGCAGTTGGGGGTTAGGTGTCTTGTTTAAGGTCACTTCAGTCAAGTACTGTCAGCTCAGGGGATTGAACTGGCTGGTTCCCTGTCCTCCAGCCCACAATTGCCCCCAAAAAAAGAAAGTCGGAGTCACCAGGATACGAACCTGCATGGGGAGACCCTAACGGATTTCTAATTCATCACCTTAACCACTCGGCCACACCTACCAAACTGAACTGTAAACTAACTGCTGATTTTTACGCTGATAATAAACTGATAATTGTGTTTATTCATATAAAGAAGAAACATGAAATCTATCTTTTACTTGGTGCCATTAATGATCTGTTAATGAATCCACTTATTTATTATTATTAATTACTTACTATTTGTGAATTTGTGAATTTTGTTGAATATTGTGTATTTCCCCGTTGTGGGACTAATAAAGGATTATCTTATGTAATCTTATTTCATGTCAAAGTGCTAACTGTCACTACTAATTATAATTAAGACTTGATCAGTTACTGATGAGTTGAGGTTTAATTGCACTGTTCATGTTTTTGTGTTCTTTCAAGTGATAAATATGCTTATTATTAATTAATGTTTATTTTGAATGTTTCTATGTAACATGGAGCGATGAGGCGGACGCAAGTGTTGAGAAAAGCGAGGTATATTCTGGGCAAATCCAGGGTCATGGTCGAAATGGTACAGGTTCAAAGAGCCAAAATGAAGAGCAGAAGGGACGGACATAACGAAACAAAACACGAACTACAAACAGCACAAATAATACATACAATACAATCATCACATCAAACACAATCAAACAAAGACCAACAAAAGCAAGGGGCAAACACAGGGCTTAAATACATGAGGGCTAACTAGGAATAACAGGACACAGGTTGAAACACAGGTGGCAACAGCTGGGGCAGAGTCAGAAAACAAGGGGGCTGGACTGGAAATCAAAATGAAGAAAGCAAATGGACATGTAAACAAATGCACATGGACAGGACTGGGAGGGGACAATTGTGACATTCTACAAAGTAAACCAAACAGAAATCAAGAACAATTCAGGTTTTATTAAACTAAGGCTACGTGTACACAGCAGGTAAAAGTGGCCCAAATCCAATCTTTTCCCGCATATGTGACACAGATGTGTCATCTGTGTGTCAGTGTGAACAGCAAAAATGCACTAAATCTGACATTTTCAATTCCGATTTGAGACGCGTTCATATGTGGTACTGAAATCCGAACCGTATCCGATCTGCGGCGATGTGACTCTGAACAGTCAGATCGGAATTCATGCAGTTTTTACGTCAGTCCAACTTGACATTCGTCATCATTTCGTGCTGCTGAGGCTCATGAATATTTAGGCTGATGTTTCTGTTAAAAAAAATAGAAGAAACTCACAGCCGCTCTGAGTTTGAACAGGTTTCAAACGAAAGGAGCCTGAGGCTGAAGCGTTTAAAGAATCTGAGGACATGAGCCAAAGAAGTAGCCATGACCATATAACGTGCCCCTTTTTGCAGCGAACTTGTCCAGCTGTCAACCACTGGAACTATATAATCGCTCCTGTGATGCTGGCGAAGATGACATTGAAAGCTTTGGGTAGCGACAGGCGTTCACTGGCTGTCATGATTGTTTACCTCGGGGCTCCCAAGTGGTGCAACCGTCTAAGCGTTGACCCTATCATCAGGACATCGCAAGTTCGATCCCTGGTGATGCTACAGCTGTCCGTAGCCGGGAGTCCAAGAGAGCACAGTTGGCCCCGCTCTCTCTGGGTGGGTAGGATGGCCCCCCTTCTCCCTCCATCACTCTGTCTGTTAGCTGATGTAACAGATCTGGCAGTTGGCGCTTTCCTCTGAGCACGTTCGGCTGTCCCATGGCATTGCATGACCGGCAGTTTGAAAAGAAGCAGCGGCTGGTTTCACAGGTCTTGGAGGAAGCTTGTGTTAGCCTTCATCCGCCTAGTGTTGGTAGTGTTGTGTGATTGGGGGAGCCATAAGTAGTGGGTGGTATTGGAAACAACTAAATTGGGGAGAAATCAAGTAAAAAAATGTTTTAATTTACAAAAAAAAAAGAATGTTTGCCTCTGGATGAGCCACCTAATGAAGCATTGTTCTTTTGCGCATGCGGGTCAGTTTGGGAGCTGATCTGTTTAGACTGATGTCTCATACAGATCACATTTTAAAGACAGTATGAACAGCCAAACAAAAAAATTTGATCTGGTGAGTTGGGCCAGTTTTACCTGCTGTGTAAACGAAGCCTAAAAGCCCTTCATACTTGCACATCTCATCCAGTGGAAGTTAGGGATCCAAGAGGGAGTTTACTATTAGCACTGCCTGAAAAGAACCCTTTTAAAATCTAACATAATAAGACAGTAGTGAAACAGATATTGTCGGTATGTGCATGTTTTATTATATTGCTCATAAGTGGAACTGTCTACATTTGTCTCTGAATGAAGATTTTAAAAGAACATCACACCTGTTTTCTTTGCCGTATTCGTCTGTTATATTTCTCCTGCAAGAACCATCTGCAAGAACTGATGATCCATACATCACGCTACAATGGAGGGAAATGTAATATTGAATCAGTAATTAACGGATAATTAATGAGTGAATAAGCAATAAACTGATGATAATCGAACCAGTTAACAATTACTATTTACTAAGTATATGATCAGCTACTACAAGTAATTAATTATTTATAAGTAATACATACTTAACAGCAAATATGTAAATAATGAGTAATGAGTGATTATGTTGATCATTGCATAATATATTAATATATTATAGTATTTATATGCTAATAATTGCTATTAGCAATTAATAATTAATTTTATATAATAAACAGTTAATTTGTGCCACCTAATGTAAAGTGTTAATTTAAAATAGTTTTTTTGGGGGGTGACAAGCATTATTATTATGTTGACTGAGGGGCAGTTCTTCCTTTTTTCAGGAAAAAAGACAACACAGTGTGCCTTTGTAATGGTGGGGAGCGATAAGGCCGATGTGTGTGCTGAGAAAAGCAAGATTTATTTGGGGCAAATCCAGGGTCATGGTCAAAACAGTCCAGGTTCAGGGAGCCAACACGGATATAAGGAGGGATGGACATATTGAGAAATGAACACAGAAAAACAAACAATACTTCAAACAAATGAAACACTGCAAACATGCAACACATAATACGTATACGTCAAACAATACATCCAACACACAATACAAAGACCAACAACCAACTAGGAAAAAAGCAGGGCTTAAATACAAGACGGCTAACAAGGTTTCACAAGACACAGGTGGAAAACAGGTGGGAAAAATCAAGGGCGGAGACAAGAAACAAGGGGGCAGAACCAGGAGGAAACCAAACAAAGAAGCACATGGACAGGTAAACAGAAGCACATGGAAGACTGGGAGGGGCCAATCACGACAGCCTTCTTGTTTTCTAATGCCTCATGCTTCCAAGATTCATGGTTAAGAGTATAGGCACTGCCAGAACTCATGTATTATGTAAGTAAATAGACTTTCCAGTTCATTAGCAGTACAATGTGCACCAGTTTATGATTAATAAACACATAAGTGATGAATTAATAACAAACTGATCTATCAGTTAACAGCGTGCTCAATTCCTAAGTCATTACTTATACACCTGGTACAGTCTCGAAAGGATTTGCAGTGTCCTTAGTACCATGTATAAGTGCACCATACATTACAGTACAATGCCATACTAGCCTATATTACACCATACTATACTATACAGATCCAGCTTAACCCCTTAACCACCTACACGTCCAGAGCCCACCAGTTGTAGTACGTCTATAACCTACCTTGTATAAAGTGGCTCATCAGACCTACTTAAAAATGACTTTGTGTGATAACAAGCAATTGAACTAGTTTTATTCAGCTCAAAAATTACACTGACTGATAGAATCGTTCATTCAAAGTGTTTATTTAGGTTGAATAAAACTAGTTCATTCACTTGTTGCCACATGAACTCATATTTTTAGGTAGATCTGATGAGCCGATTTGTACAGTGTATGAAAAGCTCAATTAGTTTGCATTGAGGTCCATGTAGCTGCTGAATAACAATCCTTAGTATGTATTAAGGGGTTGACACTAAGTCTAATACTAATAATAAGTCTGTGAGTATTGTACAAGGAGCTTCAGCCTGTTAGCCTGTTAGAATAGCTGTTTAAATTTTTTGAAAAACTCAAATTGGATTAGGATTTTGGCTACTTAAAATGTGTTTAAGACGCCTTATGTATTCCTAATATGTAAGATTTTGTAATATGTATTTGTGTATACATACAACGTTTAGAAAAAATACTGATTACATTAGGACTCTGCTGTCAATATGTACTTTTGTACTTCATTTAAAGTAGAGTTTTGTTTTTTGTAACAGTCACAGAGTTGGGATTTTGTCAGTGGCTACTGGTACTGCTTTGTATATGCACTTTCATGTAAGGGGTTTTAGAATTCCTGTAGGATGCAGTTACCCTCTCTGCAGCATATATTATTGTAACAAGATGCTACACCATTCTGTACCATTACCATTTCTATTAGTTTATTTATCATAATTGCTCACACAATATTAAGGGAAGCTAGGATTTTAAAATAACGAATAATAATAATAATAATAATAATAATAATAATAATAATAATACATACTTGAATTAATTACATCATTACTCAGATGAAATATAACTAGGAAATATAAGTTATTAAGAGAGCACCAGGAGTAGTCAGTAAATACAGTATCACTGTGCAGCTGTATCACCTGTTTCTTTGAATTCAGAATAGAAGTATTGTATCTTTGTGTTGAGAGACGCCCTGTTCCAACAACTGAAAGCACTTTACGAAGTTGAATAAAAGAATAAAATAAAATAATAATAATAAATTGTCACTGAATCACAGTGAAGGAGTGCAACAGAATGGAATGAAACAGTTGTTCTTTTTTCACAGGGATACATTTCCATTCTGGGAGTCATCTCCAAAGCCTCTCCATTTCAGCCCAGTCAGAACTGCTAATGAATCTTTTATTGTGCTGCATGCTAATCTCAGAGATTAGGCTCAGCTCTTTGTGTTTGCTGAGAGAGGGAACGAAACGAGGGGAAAGAACCGAAAGCCTCCCAAGAATTGAAAAGCTAATACTGCATAGGTTGTTTTAATGATTGTATTTAAATTAAGCAGCGAGCACCAAACTCTGCAAATTTTAGGAGGATATTACTAAAGCTGGGATCTCTTTGCACGCTCCCAGTTGAGTGTTTCCTCTAGGATCCATGAGCTGCACATTAAAATGATCAGTCATGAAAATATATTTTGTTTGTAAAACATGAAAAAACAAGATTAAATCAAAGGGAGCAAAAGCCCTGTGGTGATCCCCAGCTACGAATCTGGGACTCGGCATTTATCAGGTGATTGTATGGGAGGTAGGCATCCTGCTCTGATACCAGGTATTGATACTGGGCTGACATCAGCAGAAAATGCTGGATTGAGTATCAGGGGATAAAAGAATGAATCTGATTCATTCTTGGGTAACACTTTGTTTGGAGTGGTCCTTTGTAGATGATTAATAAACTCTTATCATAGTATCAGAAACACCTCAATAACAGATGAAGTAGCAGTAGTACATCATCTGAATAAACTGAAGTAAGTGTCTTGCAGATGTTCTGTTGATATATTACTCAAATTAAGTAGATGTATTGTTAATAAGTTATTTCCATTACGCAAAACCTAACCTTACCCAGCTTTGTCCAAAACCTAACCCAAACCCTGGCCCTTATCCTAACCCTAACCTTAACCTCAACCCAAAGCCTAACCCTAAACATGTTTGACATGTTACTCAGAGTCTGTTGAGTGTTTGTTTCATCTATGGACCACTCAAAATAAAGTGTCGCCCATCCTTGTAATGAAGATATCCTGAAGTAACACCCACTCACACTGTGTGATGTGTTGTTGTTTGCTGTGTTACTGCTCCTATGGGGTAGTAGAATGTTTGAGTGTGATAGACTACTAAACAGTCATAAGTGAAGTACTTCAATCAAAAAGCTTAGTAGTTCTTTTAAAATAAAGATACTATAGTGGTATTGGGATCTGCTGATATCCAAGCTTTCAATATCACTATCGGTATTGTAAAAGAAACGTGAAAAAGTGCAATCATGCCATCTCTAATGTGAGGTTTTGGCAATTAACCTAGCCAATATAAGACAGCTTTCTCACAGTGTCTTTACAAAGGAGTATGGCTTAAAAATCACTAATAGTTTGTGTTTGTGATGATGCATTTTCTTCTTGGTCTCAATATCTCTTCAGCACTTAAGAGCAATCTTCATTTTTGAGGAAGCATAACCACGTGAAAACCCCCAAACGTAGAAAAGATCACTGTCATGCAGCATGGCATACATTGCCTTTAATTATGGAAAACCATCTCTGTGAGAAGAAGGCTCAAGTGACAAATCTATACCAGTCGTTCCTGTAGCAGACAGCATCTTCTCAGTCAGTCCTAATCTATGTGAAGACAACCCAGAACTATTCCTTCCAGTTTGAAATCTTTATAAGCACCAGCTTGAGAAGATGCATGCACCTCTTTATAATATGTGTAAATGAGGCCTCTTGTGCAGCCTTATAGTTTCAGCACCATGGACAGTGCCCAGACATCCTGCAGTGACTAGAATAAGATAAGATGAGATAAGATGCATTTATTGTCATTGCACAGCATACAACGAAATTGTATATATATACAGCTTATAGTGTTATATAATATTGCATATCTAAGAATTATTGCACAGAAAGAATACAGATTGCACTCTCGAGAACAAATGAATAATAAATAGAACAGAGGTGGAGTGGAACACTGGAACACTGGAACAGTGTAAAGTGTCCTATGAATCAGTGCCAGTAAAGAGCAGTAGTGGAACACTGGAACAGTGTAAAGTGTCCTATGAATCAGTGCCAGTAAAGAGCAGTAGTGGAGCACTGGAACAGTGTAAAGTGCCCTATGAATCAGTGCCAGTAAAGAGCAGTAGTGGAGCACTGGAACAGTGTAAAGTGTCCTATGAATCAGGGCCAGTAAAGACCAGTAGTGGAACACTGGAACAGTGTAAAGTGTCCTATGAATCAGTGCCAGTAAAGAGCAGTAGTGGTTTTCAGTCGGTTCTACTCAGCACAGTGTACTATAGAAAGTCCTTTTCAGTGTGTGTGTTTTGAAAGTATTCAGTTCCCATACGGCTCTGGGGTAAAAGCTGTTTATAAGTCTGTTTGTCCGGGATGGTAAACAGTGTTTACCAGAGGGCAGCAGGTTGAACAGATGATGTCCCAGGTGAAATGTGTCCTTCAGGATGTTGACTGCCCTGCTGAGGCAGAGCAGTGTGCAGCTGATGATCTTCTGGGCTGTGTTTATGACTCCCTGCAGTGCTCTCCAGCCACTGACCAGCTGCTGTACCACGTTGAGATGCAGTATGCCAGCACACTCTCAATGGTGGAGCGGTAGTAGGACACCAGCAGCTCCTCCTGAAGGTTGTTTTTCCCGAGAATTCTCAGGAAGTAGAGCTTCTGTTGCACCTTCCTGACCACTGCCATGGTGTTGGTGGTCCAGCAAAGATCCTCAGAAATGTGTGTGCCCAGGAATCTGAAGGAATGCACTCTTTCAACACAGTCCCCATTGATGTACAGTGGTGTGGGGACTGCTCCTTTCCGCCGGAAGTCTATAATGAGTTCTTTTGTTTTTGAGGAGATCAGGGTGAGGTTATTTTCTGAACACCACTCAGCCACTCCCTGGACTTCATCCATGCAAGTGGTCTCATCTCCTCTGGAGATAAGTCCAACCACTGTTGTGTCATCCGCAAACCTTACTATGGTGTTGGAGGAGTAGGTGGGGACACAGTCATAGGTGTACAGAGCATAGAGAAGTGGGCTAAGCACGCACCCCTGTGGTGCTCCGGTGCTGAGTTTGAGGGTGGAGGAATGATGAAGACCCAATCTTACAGACGGTGCGGTCGGTCAGAAAGTCTCTGATCCAGAGGCAGGTGGGTTGTGAAAGTCCCAAGTCTGTGAGTTTGGTCTCCAGTCTGTGGGGGATGACTGTGTTAAAAGAATCTACATTTCTCCACTCCACCTCCTGAGTCAAATCACACAGCTGGGGCAAATCTAACCTTGCCAGTAGCCTGAATGTATAACAAACCTATAGCTGCCATCAGGTTTCAGCATGAGGGTAATAAGGCAGGTCCAGGTTTACTGTAAGAAAGCTCCTTATTTAAGCGTCATGAATACTTCCTCTTCAATAGCATGGCGGTGGGCTGCCTCGCAGCTATGCCAGATGTCATGCTGGTGATGTGAGGGTTCCTCCACAAAAAGACTGGTGAATTTTTGACAATGAGCTGAGTTGCAGTCTTTTCTTTACTGGACAATAGACTGTGCTGAGTGTTCTTTGCTGACCTCTGCAAAGAACTGACAGAACAGGTTTATGGCTCAGTTTTGCTTTTCAAAACATTACACTGATGTTTTTTGAACTTTCAAAACTTTACCTTTCTATTGCTGGCTGCCTCAGCCTGTATGTTACCAAACCTCCCAAATCATTAACAGTGTATGGACATTGGCAAACTGCCAAGAATTTGCCAAAAGTGGAAATTAAGAGGACCTACAAAGTGTCTTAAAGCATAAACTCATGTAGCAGAGTAGGCCAGCAGATGTGGTTATAAAACAGGTTAATTTCTCAATTACATATATACTCAAGTAGTATTTTGATAGATTTGTACTTTCCTCAGTATTTCCAAACGATAATACTTTTACTCAAACAAGTTTATTAGTGAAGGAATCCACTTTTTACATCACATGAGATTTTAATCATTACTATCTAATTACTTATTCCTTTGGCATTGTGGGTTTAATTCCATGATGTCATGCTAGTGACAGCATTTGTACTGTGTTGTGATTGGTCATCCCTGCAGTTCTGTAAATTCTGTAAATGCAGTTCTGTAAATTACCTAGTAAGAAAAGTCGTTTTTTGGCCTCACACTTTGGTTCTACTGTTTATTCTACTCTTTTACTTTTATTTGAGTCATTATTTCATACTTTTACTTGCATATGGATTGAGCAAGGCAAGCTTGTTACACATCTTGTGGGTGACTACTGGGATTCTCATCTTTTCTTGTATACATAGACCAGAGGCTCCACCAAATAAGGCCTCAACTGCACACCTGGATTCACAGGGCAAAGAATGGGTGGAATAAAGGTGATAGAAAAAATATTTTTGAGTACTATTCCAACGAGAATCAGTTGGATGAGAATGGATGTAATTTCTCTAGCAGATTGAGATTGAGACTCATGAAAGCATTACAATTACTTTTTAGTAGTTAGTAATTTTTTTTTCATTTTCATGGAGAAACACATCCCAGTCTGCCTCTGGGCAAGATAAATGTTTTTCCTTTTCATCTTTTTTTTTTTTTTTCAATAATAACACATTTATTCCTGAGTTAAAATAGGCATGTTCATTTATCGTGGTTGTGAGGAAAATTCAATCAGCAGAGTGGGCTACATTAACATATCTTATTTGTATAGCACCTTTCTCAAACACAAGAACACAGAAGATGAGCATCAACAGCCAGCCATCAGTAAAGAGCTGTGACAAATGCCACAAATTGCCAGAACAACAGAGAAACTGCAGCAAATAGCACAAAATATTAGGCGGAGAATAACAATGTGACATTTTGCAGAAAGAGTGTCTGCTCTTAGGACCTACTAACAATCCAGTACCAAGAGACGTGAGGGCACTTGGAAAGTAGTAATGATGAAGATGACACAAAGCAATTTGACTGTGGCCGCAGGAAAAGAGCCACGAGGATGGAGGGGCTCGCTCCTCTCTCTGGTGCCTCCCATAGCCGGCACCAGCATCGTCCTCCTCCTTCCGCTGTCCCTCTCATGCCTCGCGTCCGTCGGGAGAGCTCGGGCTTTGCGCTCCGGGGGCAGGCGCATGCCGCATACTTACTGTTATTATTGATGAAACATACTTAATATTACTCTTCATTAACATATTTTGTTTGGCACCCAGCTGTATGTGTTTTTTTTTTTTTACACAAAAATATTAAATTAAACATTAGCAATGTTGTAATGAATGTTTTAATGAGTGGCTTGAGTGTTTGGGAGGATGTGTGGGTGAGAAAAAGGTGTGAATAGTATGTGTTGTACATGTGAAGAAAATGGAGCTGTTACCAGCTGCCCAACAAACCAAACATGCCTCCTGAAACCAGCTGAGATCTCTGCTTTCCACAACTCAACTTAAGCTGCCCAAGTTGAGCAGCTATTTATTAAGCCCTTAAAATCAGTAACTAAGTAAATGTAATTAGTTACTGTACTTAAGTAGTTTTTTTGTGTATCTGTACTTTACTTAAGTATTTCCATTCTGGGCGACTTTTTACTTTCACTCCACTATATTTCAAAGTCTAATATCTGACTTTTTACTCCACTACACTTTGAGAAATCTGTCGTTCATTTTGGTTTCTGTGTGTATAAAAACGTAACATGTCAAAACAAAAGAAGTGCAAAGCCAGAGCACCAATCGGGGCACAGCAGTCACTTTGTTCTGAGTTGGTTTTGACCTGTTGGTCATACCGACCCAGTGCAGCACACGGTTCAACAGCAGTGCAGCAGCGTAAAAATCTGGGAGGACACACGTCACCTAAATGATGAACTAACCTAATTTTGTGTAAATAGACCACAATATAGAAATATGTCCACACATGCAGTCGAGACTGGCGCGTTTCATTTTTTCTGAATTCATACAAACACTTTCATTTTATATTTAGTTTATATTTATGAACAGAGGCCTACAGATCAACACAGTAAAGGAACTTATTTGTGATCCTGAGTTTAAAGCCAGTTTTTATTCAACTTGTAACTAATTTACAAAGTAATCTTAAACTGAAACTTTGCTTGTGTGTAAAAAGTGATTTCAGAGCCACTCGGTTCTCCCTGATGGAAACTGTTTACCTTCAGTGTTTTGTGCTTATGATCATTTTAATAGACGTCAGCGTCACTAATTAATGACGTTCTATTAAAAGACTGGTTTACCAAGAGAGACGCTGGAGGACTTTCACCTGAAATGAGTTCATGAAGCGAGTCTTGTTACAAAAATTATAACAGGACATCAGAGCCAGAATTACTCTTTTAGTACTTTTACTTTATACTTAAGTACATTTGAAGGCAAATACTTTTGTACTTTTTACTCAAGTTGAGGTCTAGAGTAAGGACTTCTACTTTAACTGGAGTAATATTTTACCTTGTGTATCTCTACTTCAACTCAAGTACGTGATTTGTGTACTCCGTCCACCTCTGAAAATCCCAGTCTTATTAGGTCATAAGGCTTATTATTCAGTAACTGCAGGGACTTCAATACAAAATGGCAGAGCTATTCTTAGGATATAGTAATGTGTTGTAAAACTTTGGGCTCATTGCTGGGCCCTGGCTATTTAAGGAGTGGCAGTTTTGCAGGTATACAGCCATAAAAGGCTGTGATACGGAAATTTTGCCTAATACAGATACAATATAAAGTCTGCACAGTATTTCTGTGCCACTCAGATTAGTTTTTCACTTTCTGTTTTTTAGACTTAATGGTGTAAACAGTGATCTGAGCAGATTGTAGGTGGTGGAATATGAAGCTCTTTTGTTGCACCTCACTTTGGAGCCATCAGAGAAACCAGGGCATCACTCCAGCAGAGTTTAAAAAGTGTTTCTGTCATATTCAGATCATCGTTCGGTCTGATTGAAGAAAAAAAAAGTTGTGAGGTTACCGTGCCTGGAACGTCACCTGCTTAAAAATATATGTGCAAAAATACATTTACTCCTCAATCTCACCTTACAGATGAGATCACATTCACACAGCCTGGCTCTGTGCTCTGTCTCTCTTTCTCTCTGCCTGTCTCTGCCTCTGCCTCTTTGTGTTTGTCTTTAATTATGTGAGAAGATATTGAGCTGTTCAAATTTGACTGTCAAATAAAGTAAGAATACATTTCTGATTGTGAATGAAATAAGTGCTATGATTACCAGAGGAATATATCACAGTAGAACGAATCAGCACTGAATAAATTGCTGTTGTTGCTGCTGATTCAACAATGTACATGTTATTTTGCCTCTTAGTCAAGTGATCAGTGTTTTTTAAGGCCAAACCAATTAAATGACACGATTAAACAGACATACTATTAAGTCCTATATAATCATCAGTCCATGAAATGCAAATGGTTTAATGTAAACCTTATTCCTTGTTGACAGTTCACAGAAAGCTGTGTAAATGTGCATAGCAGCAACAGAGCATTCAGTGATCAGTCCCTGGACTCAAAACGTTTTCCTCGTGTAACAGCATATCGTGTTTGGCTTTAGTCCAAAAATTTACAGATTATTTCCAATGACATTAAAAAGTCAATTCAACACTATTTTCAGATTGTGATTGTGGATATCTTTTCTTTATGAATACCTTTACTTGTACTTGAGGATTTTCCATACTCCTTCCACCCTTATTAAACGAAATCAAGAGTGTTGCTGATGGAACTTAACAAATCCATACGATGGCCCAGGGCTTTGGGATGTTATGAAGAGATGTTAGAAACCAAACGTTTTGTTTATCTAGCTTACAAGATATCAACTATGCTTTTGCATTCTATTTTATTCTAAGACACATTTATTCAAGACACACTTAGTGCCAAGATAAATGGTTTTAATCCCCTTAAAATCTTAGGCATATTACAGAGTAAGGCTTATTACTCAATAAAAGAAATGTCTATGGGTCCTAGCCATCCATCCATTCATTTTCTAAGCCGCTTCTCCGTCAGGGTCGCGGGGGTGGTGCTGGAGCCTATCCCAGCAGTCTTCGGGCGGAAGGCAGGATACACCCTGGACAGGTCGCCAGTCCATCGCAGTGCAGACAGACAGACACAGACAATCACTCACACACTCACACCTAGGGGCAATTTAGCACATCCAATTGGCCTGACTGCATGCCTTTGGACTGTGGGAGGAAACCGGAGAACCCGGAGAAAACCCATGCAGACACAGGGAGAACATGCAAATTCCACACAGAGAGGACCCCAGCCGGGGAATTGAACCCAGGCCCTCCTCGCTACCCACCACGCCACCATGCCGCCAGTCCTAGCCATGTAAGGGGTTAAACACTTAGCACATATGCCTTAGACTTTTGCCAAGTACTTATGATTTCAAGCAAATGTCAAGACAAATCTTGATATCAAGAGTCCTTCCAACTGAAGAAGCTAGATGGTCCCTTATTAAACACTTTTTGTTCATGATTCAAAAATGTACTTTTGGCATGATGTCCATCACAAAAAAGAGACCTCTGGTGCTAAAAATGGACACGACAGAATGCTGGAATATCTTCTAAACAACTGTTTTCATGGTACATGTCATGTGTTTGTGAAACTGTTATGTGTTTGTGAAACTCTTCCAAAGTCTATATATAGAGTTCTTTCCAAAATAGTGTATTTCCACTGGAACAATTTTAAAATTGCACCCTGATTTTTTTCAGCCGGACTGTGGTCAGTACTCTTTTGCCATGCATTGTTGATTGCAAACTTGAACTCATTCGTGGTTCATCTGTCCCATGTACATTCATTTTTAACATGACACAAACATGGTTTTGAGTCTTCTGTCGATTTGTTCAGTGAGATTTTGTATATGGCATGTAGTAATGAAGATCCCATTTTTTCGCAGATGATGTCCAGCAGCAGGGAGGTGAATTATACAATATACTGAGATCCTCCAACAAGTAAAGAGACCCTTTTTTAGGACATTTTGGGAATTTGTAGCATCTTAGACATACTCAGGGGACCAACTCAATTGGAACGACCAGCTACCATGATTGTCCTTTGTAGTTGCTAGGAATACAAATAAGTAGGTAGTCATACTTGATAGCATACTGAATATGGTTGGAGTTGGCTGAGGCGGCTTTGTTGGATCTCACAAAGGCTGGACAGACAGATCTTCCTTTTATTCCCTTGCAGTGTTTTGGCCTTGGTAGACTACAAAGACTCTACCATCTTTATCTGCCACACATCATGACAAAGAATCTTGAACAATTTTGCACTATTCTTTGTGATATAAAAACTAAAACCTTGTATAATTCCATTTCCAAAAAATGGTGGGATGCTGTGCAAAAAATAAAAACAGAATTAAATGATGTGCAAATCATTTAAACCCTACATTTAACCCCTTAACAGGCCAGGACCTGCAGACAGGCCCAAAGATTTATTACAAACTCCTATAACCTAAGAAAAGCTTAACCAGTTTGCACTGAAGTCTCTGTAGTTAATGATTAATAAGCCTTAGTATTAGGGCTGGGAATCTGTAGGCACCTCACGGTTCGATTACAATTCAGAGGGCTGCGATTATAAAATGATTATTGATGCATCTTGAGGCATCTTTATTTTCTATACAGGATTTCTATTTTCTCACTGTCTGAGGACTGGGTAGTTTTAAAGCAAAGTATTTGTAATGATCCATAATGGATTTACTTCCAATATCTTTTATTAATAAATCAAATGGAAGTGATCTAGAAGGCTCTCATTCACTGCTCTTGTTTGAGACGCTGCTGCCACTAATCTGCGATAACGAGCTGTTAGGGTGACATAAGATCCAGTGGTAATGGATGTCAATGGAGCACGTTACAGTCGTCCTACCTGTTTAATTCAGTGATTTTATAACTTCGGTTTTGGTCTCATTATAGAGAGTCAGGGGTCACTGTGTCAGTAAAATATCTTCGAGACTGGACGCTGAATCTCGGCTCCAAAGCACAAAAGTCCTGGTTCTCAACAACTGAGAAGACTGCAGGTCACATAGCAACGAAGTCTCGCCGAGTGAGTAGCTATGAAAAGGCAAAGAGATTTAAGACGAACATTTAGAGACAAATTGACTTTCATTTATAAGCAGCGCAGTTGCATTCCTGGAACGTTAAATCTGCAACGAGAGACTGTGAAACCCTAAAGTTGCGAAGATGATGTTGCTTCTCTTTCCATTCCAGCTCAAATGGTGCAGCAGCTACATTTAGCGCCGCAGGCAGAAATAAAGGTGGAACGGGAAAATTTGAACAAGAAGCTGGAGAATGAGAAGCGACTTCAGGATCTTTAAACAGCCGAATGCTGAGAGACATTTTACAATAAGCTGCTCTACTTCTGAGGAAGTTTCCCGATGGAAAGGGGAGGAAAGCGGCTATAGCTGAAGCTTAAAGCAGAGCAAAACAAGTCAGTGTTTTCATTCATATTTTGTAGCCTACGATAGGGCATTAACACATACTGGACATTAAATGTTGTGGCTCCCAAGGTGGTTTGATTTTTGTTGAAAGGACAAAATGTCTCTTCTTAACATTTGGATTGTGACTCCTGATCCAACCTGGCTTTAATGCACAGTGAGCCGTTCGGATTTCTCGCTCATCCAGTTGCATTTTTGTTATGTGCCCTCACAGACTGTCTGGGCGCTGCCCTTACCCACTTCCAAGTTCCGCTTTTTACATTCCGTCAACATTGTAAATATAAAACGTATAAATTAAAAAAACAATTTTTGACATTTATGAATCAATTCAGAATCGTTTACATTATTTGGCAGACGCTCTTATCCAGAGTGACTTACAATTTGATTATTGTTACACACTAAAGCGAAGGTGGTGTTAGGAGTCTTGCCCAAGGACCCTTATTGGTATAGTGTAGGGTGTTTGCCCAGGTGAGGATTGAACCCCAGTCTACAGCATAGAAGGCGGAGATGTTACCCACTACACTAACCGACCACCACTATGTCCGCATCATGATGCATCTAACAATCAAGTTTTTCCCGCACCCCTACTTAGTACGTAGGAAGCCTGGAATTTGAAAGAGTAAATTAAAAATAGTACAAAGTTAACAAATCAACTGAGAAACTGGGAAATCTTATTCTTTTTTGAAAAATAAATGCATTTTGAATTTGATACATCAACACATTTCAACAAAGCTGGGAGAGGGGCATGTTTACCAATGTGCTCCATGATCTCTTCTTTTAACAGCCATCTGTAAGCATTTGGGAACTCAGAAGGCACTTTTGTAGTTTTGCAAATGAAATGTTTTCCTGTTCTAGCTTGATTCAGGATTTCAGCTGCTCAACAGGTCTGCTTTGTCATATTTTTCATTTCACATTGTGCCAAATGTTTTCAGTGGATAACAGGTCTGGATTGCAGGCAGTCCAGTTTAGCACCTGGATTGTTTTATTACAGAGCCATGCTGATGTAACACACGCACAAAGTGGTTTGGCACTGCTGAAATAAACAAGGCTCCAAAATGTGTATCTATTGTTCAGCATTAATGGTGCCTTCACAGCTGTGGAAGTCACCCATGCCATGTTCAACAATGTGCTTCCATACCATCACATATGCTGGAGTTAGCATTGTGTGCTGATATGGTTCCAAGCTGGATGGTCCTTCTACTATATAACCTGGAGGATGCAGCATCCACAATTTCCAAAAAGATATTCCATTTTTGATTCCTCAGACCACAAGACACTTTTTCATTTTACCTCAGTCCACCTTAAATGAGCTCAGGCCTAGAGAAGGCAGCGCTGTTTCTGGATCCTGTTTACATATAGCTTTTTCTTTGATTGCTGGAGTTTTAACTTACATGTGTGGATGCAGTGGCAAGCTATGTTCACAGACAGGGTGGCAGAACTCATCCAGATCCAGAGCAGTGGTTAAATGATTCCACTATAGGTTTTCAATGCAGTGCCGCCTGAGGACCCGAAGATCACAGCCAGCCAATATTGGTTTTTGGCTTTGTCCCCTGCATACAGAGATTTCTCCATATTCTCTTTTAACCATATTGTGTACCCTATATGATGAAATCCCCATGTTCTGTGCTACTTTACACTGAGAATGGTTATTCTTGAATTGTTGCGCTTTATGTCTGCACAGTCTTTCACAGAATGGTAAACCCCCTAAAAGACTTTTATACCAAGCCATTTTACTGACCTGTTGTCAGTTAACCTACTTAGTTGTAAGATGCTCCACCAGGTGTTTTTTTTTTTTGTTTTTTTTACAAAAATGTACCAGTTTTTGTTGCCCCTAAACATCTTTTGAACATGCTGCTGGCATCAAATTCACAATATTTTTCAAAAAACAAAATTTCTCAGTTTCAACATTTGATATGTTGTGTTTCTACTATGTTCAATTAGTTCAATTAAGTATAGGGTTTAAATGATGTTCACGTCATTGCATTCTGTTTTATCTACATTTTCCAAAACATTTCTGGAAACAGGGTTGTAAAGGAATAGACCATCTGGTCCAATGGGTTGAAGGTTGTGGAAGATCCAGTGACAGCAGCATGAGCAGTGGCCACCTGTAAAAGCTGGTCTTCTAGGTTCTGTTGCTATTTTCCATTGTAAAACAGCTGCTACAACTACGCTCCTTTTCTCAGACCAAATAAGATTTTTTTGGCTCAACACAGCAAGCGTGAGCCCCCCACTCTCTGTTCTCTGACCCTTGGGCAAAAACTGCTTCAAGGCAAACTTCACTGGCATCTCTACACCCTTAAAGGGTTTCATGAAGTTGGGAGGAGTGAGGACAGATGCTTTTCATGATGTAGCTTTCAAATCATCAAAAGCTTGCTGGCATTGAGGGGCTCCAGTTCCATGCCACCCCTTTTCTTTTCAGTGCGTGTAATTGTCATTGTGAAGCAGAGTCGGAAAGTAACTAAGTACTTTGTCATTTTTTAGGTATCTGTACTTTAGTATTTCTGCTTTTTAATACTTTTTACTTCTACTCACTACACACACACACACACACACACACACACACACACACACATTTTCTAAGCCGCTTCTGGGAGCCTATCCCAGTGGTCATTGGGCGGAAGGCAGGATACACCCAGGTCGCCAGTCCATCGCAGGGCAGGCAGGCAGACAGACACACACACACACACACACACACACACACACACACCCAGGGGCAAATGTAGCCTGTCCAATTGGCCTGATTGCATGTCTTTGGACTACTCACTACATTCCAACATAATCTGTACTTTTTATTTTCAAAATATGCTCGTTACTTTAGTTTTAACGAGCTATTTATTTTTTCTCTCTATCTACTTATTTGTGATTTTTTTAATTAGGCAGTCATATGAAGCGCCAATCAACATCCTATTGGACGTGAAGCGGGACATGAGGCGGGACATGAGGAGCGGCGTGAACCCGTGATTGGCTACTTTCACAGCTTACACGCCCCAGCAGTGAGCAGGCGGGAAGGGACGAAAAACGGAGCAGATGAGAAACATGGAGTCCGTAAAACTGACGGCGTCGAATCAGCGCTTAATACAAACGACTGAAACGAGTGTGTAAAAACTTGCATTCACGGCCTTACTCAGTCCTGGAGTGGTTTATCCGGAGAGAATTCAGCACAAGAAACTCACACTGTAAACATTACAGCCAGAAGTATATCTGTAGCCATGCAGGCAGCCTCGGCTCAGCTGACACAGCCCTGGGGTGTAATGGAGAGGCGTACAGTGGATACAGGCTAGATGAAGCTGAAGTTGGCTTGTTTTCCCGTTCCACCTTAAATGATGTAGCAGTTACGTCCATACGCCTGTACAGACGTTACTTCAGTGCATCAGCAGCTCATTACAGGTAAGACATACAGCTATAAACCATAAACAAACGTGGCAATATGCTTTAGAGTGAGACGAACAGGGTGATTAAATTTGAAGTTTTCCCTTGTCTCTACATCAGCTGTCTGATTTAACGTTCATGTCGTCTTCATTTGAGCCCACTGTGGCAGTAACCTGTTTATTTATTTATTTATTTATTTATTTATTTAGCTTGCTTCTGCAGTTATTAGGTTTTACAGCGAAAGTGCTCCTATATAGTAAGTGGAGCTGATAAAATATACAGTGAGCGTAGAAACAAGGAGGTGGTCTTAATGTTATGCCTGATCGGTGTAAGTTTGCAGGTTTAATATTGTGCATCCCAGCTGCAGAAGGTGTTTGTGGTGAGCATGTTTTAAAGGGAAGGTGCTGCACTGTTGGGTCTTTGTGTGAATCTGATTGGTTGCTGTTGTTTTGTATTGGTAGGAAGTGTTGAAATATGCAAGGTGATGACTGCATGGCTGTTAGAAACAACCTACAGTCTGACAAGGACATTTTGTGTGTGTGTGTGTGTGTGTGTGTGTGTGTGTGTGTGTGTGTGTGTCTCCCCAGGTCTGAAAAAGTCCCACTCCGACCGTGGCCTTACTTAAAGGATTTATTTGATCTGATGTTCAGTATTGACTGTTGAAATAAAAAGTGACAGTTTTTTTCCCCTTAGTGCAGATTCCAACGTTATCCATCTCTAATTCCTGAAAAGGAAATCTAACATGTAAACATGTTTGGAGTTTTGTGTACGATGCCTGCAGTTCTACTTGAAACCAATGTCTACGCTCAGTGTGATGAGCACTGAGCTCTAACTTCCAGTAGAAATATCCATCCATCCATCCATCCATCCATCCATTTTCTAAGCCGCTTCTCCGTTAGGGTCACGGGGGGGATGCTGGAGCCTATCCCAGCGGTCATCGGACGGAAGACAGGATACACCCTGGACAGGTCGCCAGTCCATCGCAGCCAGTAGAAAGATATTCTATTAAAAAAAAAAAAGCAATTATTTTTACAGAAATACTGTTTTACTTTAAGTATTTTATAAGCAAGTACTTTTATACTTCTACTTGAGTAAAAAATAACTGTCATACTTCAACTTTTACTCGAGTATTTTTGTACTGTATTACTTGTATTTGTACTGTATTACTTTTACTTAAGCATTGAACTTCTATGTACTCCTACCACCTCTTTTTGAAAGCTATCCAGGGGGGTTCTTGCAGACAGAAAGGACGGCCCTGTGAAAGCTTCATAAGTACCTTCGCTTAACCTGTCGCTTCATCCATGAATGTCTGTTTGTTGACGGCAAATGGGGTATGCTACATGCAGCAGTGTCATCAGTTGTGATTATCTGTTTTCACTGCAAAGTTTAAAGTTTGCACTGCACTCTCCGAGAGTTCACAGTATGTAGCTACATTGTTATTAGGGAGGTCGTCCTTGAGTGAGTTTATCTTTCCCTCCTGTCTTTACCATGTTTTCTTGACCTTTAACATCTTGAACATTTCTTGAATATTGGCAAAAAGATTTTTTTCTTCTTTAATGTCTCATTCTGTCAGCATTCCATCACACACTAGCTCATCCACTGTCAACACTGATTCTCTCAGGACACTGGCTATGCAAGAACTGCAGCTCCTAAAGATCGCTTAGAGTATTTCTTTCCCTGATATTGCAGGTTTCCACCATAAGCATGCGACTCAGTACTGGAATGCAAATATTCTGATGTTCTCGGGTGTCCCTTGTTTTCCCTCATGTATTCTTCTTTCAGCATTGACTTTGTAATCTTTAGAAAGAAATGAGCACAAAAGGTTGCCTTAAATTGGCTTCATGTATTTATATACTTTTGTTCTGCCAGCAGCCAATTAACGAAAATCTCAGTGTCACTGAGCGGCTTTAATGTCATATGCACTCTCAGAAAAAAGGTGCTAAAATGTCACTGGGGCAGTCTTTAGTCAAGGAACACAATCGTATCACATCCCATTGCAGTTTATTAATTTATTATTTTTTAAGCTGTATTGACTACATACACCTGCTCTCGTCTCCAGGCTTTTATATTATTGCTCTGTTTTAAAACATTATGAAAAGGGGCAAATATGTACATTTTTCCTGGGAAAGGTTATTTAAGGTACACAGTTGGACCTTAAAACCACTGTTGTACCTTCGAGGGTACATTCATATTGCTTGTACCTTGATGAATGAAAAATGACATTAACAGTACACTATTTTATGACAGTGTACAGTGTCCCTTTCCCATTGCTCAATAAAAGCTACAGCCTCATCTCCCTCATGACTGCCAAATCTGGGAAAGACAGGTTTTATGGGTGTTTTATAATGTATTACATAAAACAATTTGGAGAGTGGCAGGTAGAAAAGAAACCACCCTTTTGGTGGACCATTGGTTCCAAGTGTTGAATTTGCTACTTGTTTGGATTGAATCTGGTCTCCATGTCCCTCTTCATCAAACAATCTTTAGCAACCTGTTCTAATGCTTGTATTTGGTTTTCTGTGACTCGTGTGACTTGGTTACATAGACTTTCCACTTTGGTGAGCACACACTTCTCCATCTCTGCTTTGTGGCGTTCACATTCTCTTTCTAGTCTCTGTTCTCTAAGGTCATCTCTGCCTTGCTTTTCTTCTAGGACATGACATCAAACTTTCATCTTCTTCTTCAGGAGGCTGCTCTGGTGCACTGGGTTTGTTCTCTACGTTCTCCCCACTTTGTCCATCTGCGTCAGACTCTGTGCTGTTGACTAAGAGAATGGATCAGGTCTTGAATAGATCTGCATGTCAGAAACTGTCTGGCTTTAAAGTCTGGATCCAAATCTGGCAGGGTCCCATTTGTTGGGTGGGTATGAGATGACTCTATGGCTGACTACAGGTGTTAGTTCTTTCCCCGGAAAAGCAAGACGTGTCAGACTGTAAACATTGAAAACATGACAACATTTAATGTAGATATAATGGTCCTTGTTCTGACACCACTGTAATATTTCCAACTGATAAAGTAAGATGTTATCAAAAATAAGAGGGGGAGGCTGCAATCTAATGTTAGACCCTGAAACCCCTGCATAAAACAAACGCATACAGCTACATGCACTTACAATAAAATTACAGCAAATGCATGACAGCACACTTTATCATAAATCTTGGATATAGCGTATTTTTGAAGACAACTGACATCTAATGGGAAGCACTTTTTTGTCTTTTTTGCTTCTCTAAAAAAGGTAGTATTAATCATAATATAGCATTGGTATCTCATGTATGTTTTAAGCCCACTCCCAACATATATCATAAACAGATGTAAATGTCTTCAAAGTGCTCTATAATGTGTTTTGGAATGAGGCTCCTAATTTCAAAAAGTGAATATTTTCAGTGATATTATTGGTACTACAGTAAAAGCTGTATTTAATTACATGGCTGGCACTAATAACCCATCTAATGCTCTGTTGACTTTTCAGTAAAGTAAAATCAATCATGATTTTTTAAAAAGTACACAAAAAAAAAACATGTCAGAGTACTTAACTACTTTCATATACCTTTTCTTGGCCTATATGATAACACTGCTTCTTGCTGAATGAGGTGGAAGATCAAATACAAAGGAATCTCGGACCATTTCTCTGTGGAGAATCTCTCCAGATCCTTCAATCATTGGGCCTTTAGGTTCTCTGAGTACAAATTTCAAAGTCTTGCATGTTTTTCGGTAGAGCATCCAGTATTCTGTTGAAAATAGTGACAATCAGGCACATCAACCAGAATGGAACTGTGGCCTGCCATAATATAGAAAGCTTTTTTCAAGCCATGGATGAACCCTCTGTCTGAAATATGCATTACATGGAGCAAATATAAGGGAAATTACAAGACAAGATGTGTCCTTATAGGATGGCAAATGGAAAAGTCTTTGTGTCAGAATCAAAGCCTGCATATGTTACCCAAAAAGCTTCCCAACTAGACAGCTGGCTTCTGAAGGGAACAGTGCGAACATGGAAAATTTGTTTACATGAAATATCCCTTTATTCGGTGGATTCCATTTTAAGTACGTTTAAACTATTAGGTTGAAAGGACACATTTTCACAAGTGATTAGGTACATGGCACCTCACTGTCGACCATTCACACAGACTCAGTCACAATAAATCACAGCCATGCATTTGTGTTTTTGTTGAAGCTTGAGCGAGATTTGATAAAAGCCTTGTACTTCATTGGCAGAGGATCAAGGCATCATGCTGTTCATTTAAGTGCAGATAAAACTGGACTGGGCTCAACAGCCAGAGGGCGGGTGGCCTAACGGAGCATCCCGTCATCTGAGATGCCTTTGAAAAGCGGTTTGCCAAACAGGCGTAACTCTGTTCTGTTCCCAGCTCTTTCTCTAGAGGTGAGCAGCTTATGCACCGAGTTAGAGGGAGAGCGAGAGAGAGAGAGAGAGAGAGAGAGAAAAGGGAGAGAGACTTTTCTCTCTGCTGCTAAAAGTAGGACAGAGGAAAAGAGGCCAACACCTGACCAGGCAATGGCTGCGTGCCAAACTTTGACTCAAACTACCAGAGCAGGAGAACAGGAGGGGGAAACGGGGAGGATCAGAAGGATCAGCTCTGTGTTGTTGTTGCTTGTCTTTGTGTAGCACATTGTATTTTAAGATTGCATCAGTGCACTCACAACCCATCCAAGACAAAGGTTTCATTCTGTTGATCGTGTTTAATGTTTTAGCGTGTTCTCTTGCTCATTATGCCCTCTCGTTTTGCTCAGCAATCGGCTTTTTCATTTCCATTGTCTCTTCAGTTTGGTCCCCTCAAAATTTCGTCTGAAAGAACACTTTGTAAATGCTCTTTGGCTGGTGCATGGTGGTTAAATGGAATAATTGCAGCCATTGTGTTAAATAGTAGTGAGCTGCAGCTCCTCAGTGGTTGAAGTCTTGGCCCTCTGAAAGCCTTTCTTGATGCTGAAATTACAGTGTTTATCATGGTGCTGCAGATGCACTCCCTCAGGCCATTGAGGCTTCACACAGGCCAGAAAATTGCAAGACTTGGGTTGTGTGTTCTTGAATTTATATTCTAGCTAGTCAGTTTATTTCTCACATTGTATCTAACCCATTCACCTGTTCGTCATGTGTAGATGCTAAATAACCACACGGGATGCTGCAGGTGACAATTACAGGGTAAAGGGCATCTCATCTAACACTTCAGCACCATGGCCTGTTTATGTAATATATTCTGTTAACTCTGGGACGTTTGGACATCTGTTATTTTACTATATCAGATTACATAACTGGTCTGATCCATATCAACAGATGGGCATTGATGGGCCTGGGACTGAGTCTCTGTAGTGTCTGAATGTTTGCTTTTCTCCAATTGAGCCCTTGCAACAAAATGCAATATATGTGACATTATTTGTAAAAATCATTTATGCATGGCATAGCACTGTTTATGCCCTGTGTTTAAAATAAAGAGATCACTAAATTATAAATAAAGCAGGCTTTACTATACAAAGTTCCCAGGCTTATTACATACAAAGGCTTATTATACATTAACTACAGCGACTTCAATACAAACTAGTTGAGCTTTTCTTAGGTTATAAAATATATAATAAAACTTTGGGTGCTGGCCATGTAAGAGGTTAATGTAAAAGGTTGAATGAAATAAAATAACTGATAATCTAAAAAAATATGGAATGGCTAATGTTTTTTTGTTGCAGGGGCTTAATTACAGTAACTGTAAAAAGGTTCACTGTGTAGCCCCCAAAATTATGAATACACGTTATCTTGTGTGAACAATATCAGATCAGTTGCTGCCCCCTTTTTTTTCTTTTTTCTTTTCGGTAACAGATAAGATAACTTCAATATACTATAGAAGACAGCTAAAATAATAGTAACTTTGACAGTATCCAAATATTTATGGAATGACTTTTGTCACTTTTTTTACAGGTATAACATAACATGGCAAGCCAACCACACCAGAGGTACTGCCTATCTTTCAATCACTGCATTCTGGATATTATGCCATTAAAATTATATTCCAGGCTCAGCCAGCAAACCCTTTCTATAATGCCTTTTCCTGAGTCACAAAAGGAAAAAAGGCAAGGCCAAGAAAAAAAACATACAGGGCAAGAAATCTGTGGCAGATCTGTATGACAGTAGTCCTTTTGGCATTCAGGAGGCAATAAAAAGGGGAGCCATCATTATGGTAAATCACCAACAATCTACCCATTTAGGAAATATGTCTGCTAATTTATCTTCTCATAACATTTAAAATGCCGCCATTACAAACCCTGAATGCTAATCGATGTGGTCTGTTTTTACCAAACATAATCAGTAAGCAGTGCTTGGTGTAAAAGTAGAGGAGGCAGTAGATAGGGCAAGATGGAGGCAGATGATCCGCTGTGGCGACCCCTAAAGGGAGCAGCCGAAAGAAGAAGAAGAAGAATCAGTAAGCAGTGCAAACGCAAACACAAAGCGCAGTTTTTTTTCTGCTGCTTGCGACTATTCATCTGTCTTGTGTGACGTGTATGGTTGTATAGTCGTAAAATATATTTTGTCTTTTACAGAATAAAGTAAGGACAGCCTTTAGAAAACACGAATAAAATGTTTTACTGCATTCCTGTGTAAGATAACTGACATCACAATGTTTGATTACTTCAGAGTTTGAGCAGTAACATCACTAACATTAGCATTTACTGTGCAAAAGCCATCCATCCATCCATCCATCCATCATCTTCCGCTTCTCTGGGGTTCAGGTTGCGGGGGCAGCATCTTAAGCAATGAGGCCCAGACCTCCCTTTCCCCAGCCACTTCCGCTAGCTCTCCGGGGGGGATTCCAAGGTGCTCCCAGGCCAGCTGGGCAATATAGTCATGCCAGCGTGTCCTGGGTCTTCCCCGGGGTCTCCTCCCTGGTGGACTTGCCTGTGACACCTCACAAGGGAGGCGTCCAGGAGGCATCCTAACCAGATGCCCGGACCACCTCAACTGTCTCCTCTCGACATAAAGAGGCAGCGGCTCTACTCCAAGTCCCTCCCGGATGACCGAACTTCTCACCCTATCTCTAAGGAAGAGTCCAGACACCCTGCGGAGGAAACTCATTTCGGCTGCTTGTATTCGCGATCTTATTCTTTCGGTCATTACACAAAGCTCATGACCATAGGTGAGGGTGGGAACGTACAACCCCAATTCCAATGAAGTTGGGACGTTGTGTAAAACATAAATAAAAACAGAATATGATGATTTGCAAATCCTTTTCAACCTATATTCAATTGAATACACTACAAAGACAAGATATTTAATGTTCAAACGGATCAACTGTATTGTTTTTTTGCAAATATTCACTCATTTTGAATTTGAGGCCTGCAACACGTTCCAAAGAAGTTGGGACAGGGGCATGTTTACCACGTTACCTTTCCTTGTAATAACATTCAATAAGTGTTTGGGAACTGTGGACACTAATTGTTGAAACATTTGTAAGTGGATTTCTTTCCCATTCTTGCTTGATGTACAACTTCATTTGCTCAACAGTCCGGGGTCTCTGTTGTTGTATTTTGTACTTCACAATGTGCCACACATTTTCAATGGGAGACCGGTCTGGACTGCAGGCAGGCCAGTCTAGTACCTGCACTCTTTTACTACGAAGCCACGCTGTTGTAACACATGCAGAATGTTGCTTGGCATTGTCTTGCTGAAATAAGCAGGACGTCCCGGAAAAAGACGTTGACTAACACACCCCCATACCATCAGAGATGCTGGCTTTTGAACTTTGCGCTGATAACAATCCGGACAGTCCTTTTCCTCTTTGGCCTGAAGGACACGATGTCCATGACTTCTAGTAACAATTTGAAATGTGGACTCATCAGACCACAGGACACTTCCACTTTGCATCAGTCCATCTCAGATGAGCTCAGGCCCAAGAAGCCGGCGGCGTTTCTGGGTGTTGTTGATATATGGTTTTCGCTTTGCATGGCATCACTGCGAACGAGTCTGACTTACCGCCGGCCATGCGAACCAAGATCCTGCTTTGTTTGTACAGGGCTTGAATGGCTCATAGCAAAGAGCCATGTACCCCGTACACCTCCCACAGAATACCCCGGGGAACACCGTCGAATGCCTTCTCCAGATCCACAAAGCACATGTGGACTGGTTGGGCAAACTCCCATGAGCCTTCTAGGATCCCGGAGAGGGTGAAGAGTTGGTCCAGTGTTCCACGACCCGGGCGGAACCCGCACTGCTCCTCCTGAATCCGAGATTCGACTATAAGCCAGACTCTCTTCTCCAGTACCCCTGCATAGACCTTGCCAGGGGGGCTGAGGAGTGTGATTCCCCTGTAGTTGGAACACACCCTCCGGTCCCCTTTTTTAAAAAGAGGGACCACCACCCCAGTCTGCCAATTCAGTGGCACCACCTCCGATGTCCACGCAATGTTGAAAAGGCGTGTCAGCCAAGACAGCCCCACAACATCCAGAGCCTTGAGGGACTCGGGACAGATCTCATCCACCCCTGGAGTCTTGCCACCAAGGAGCTTTTTAACTACCTTAATGACTTTGGCCTCAGTAATGGATGAGCCTATTCCCGTGTCTCCAGACTCTGCCTGCTCACTGGAGAACGTGTCGGTGGGATTGAGAAGGTCCTCAAGGTATTCCTTCCATCGCCCAATGACATCTTCAGTCGAAGTCAGCAGCACACCATCTCCACTATATACAGTGCCTGTGGCACACTGCTTTCCCCTTCTGAGTCGAATGATGGTTTGCCAGAATCTTTTCTGAGCTGACTTAGTCACTTTCCAAGGCCTCACCAAACTCCTCCCACACCCAGGTTTTTGCCTTGGCGACGACTGAAGATCGCTTGGCCTGTCGATACCTGTCAGCTGCCTCTGGTATCCCACAGGCCTCCCATGCCCGGTAGGACTCCTTTTTCAGCTTGTCGGCGTCTCTCACCAGGGGTGTTCACCACTGGGTTCGAGGATTACCACCCCGACAGGCACCAACTACCTTGCGGCCACAGCTACAGTCAGACGCTTCAACAATGGAGGAGCGGAACATGGCCCATTCTGAGTCGATGTCCCCCACCTCCCCCGATATTTGGTCAAAGTTCTGACGGAGGTATGAGTTGAAGATCAATCTGACAGGTTCTTCTGCCAGACGTTCCCAGCAAATCCTCACTGTACGTTTGGGTTTGCCCGGTCTGACCGGCATCTTCCCCCACCACCTGATCCAACTCACCACCAGGTGGTGATCAGTTGACAGCTCAGCTCCTCTCTTTACCCGAGTGTCCAAAACACATTTACTGTGCAAAAGCCATTAAAACGAATTATTCTGACAATAACTATGCATAATGGCCCACACAGTTCACAAGCTTGACTATCTAATGTTGTAAAACTAAGGATACCGTGCTTTTAAGTTTATTCATACAGTCACATTTCTTTCTTTTTATTTCCTTAAATTCTCACCCGTCCTGCACTAAGCAGTTTGCTGCCTACTTTTAACAATGTTTAAGCTTTCACCAGAGAAGAGGGGTGGACTGTATACTAAATACAACAACAAAGCAGTCTGTAAACATTGCATCTAGGCTTTTAGTAGATGCTCTTATCCATTGGGATTATAATGGTAGGTGAGCGCAGCATGAGGAGTCGTGCAAAGGTAGATTTCTTGGCATAATGGTCAGTGTTTATTTTTGAAAAGGGAAAACAACTCCCCTCTCCACTGTGGTGGGTGGCCTGTCCATTGTGTCTTCAAATGAGAAACTAATGGGACGTATATAAGAATCACAACCAGTTATTTGTATTTTTTTTTTTATTGCTGTTTTTGGTATCTATTAATTCTCCACTATCGCTCCCATTGAGGCACAGCAGGAAACAGTCATTAATATGAACCAGATAAAAAGAAGCATGTACAAAAATGTGTAATTAGAGGGGCATGATGATTGATCAGTGGGGCATTGCCCTATCAATTAACCCCACTGAAGTGTGGCCAGTTCTTTACACAGGGGATGTAGACCACATAGCACAGGAGAATATGACATGTCTGGGCCTGATGCAAATACAGTCTTTTTGGGGCCTCTGAATTGTACAATCCAATGCCAACATTTTTGCCCTCTGTATAAGGCCCTAGGTAGTGAACTGTACTCTGCTCTCTACTGTAATGCCCATGCTGTTGACTATAAATGAACAAAACAACTACATATTTTTATATTAATAATAAGTAATAGACATTTACATTAATTATAAGTAATAATAAATCACTAAGAATTTTGCATTAACATCACAGAGCTCTTAGCTTAGTGACCCTGCTGTATGCTGAATATCAGTCTGCTTTAGGTGGCAGACTTTGAGTCAACACTCCATATGTGCCTTTAGCTATTCACATCCAGTTGATACAGATAAGTTAGCTAGTAGATCATATGATTTGTTCGGTTTGTGTGCTTTCACTCATGCACCTGTGAGTTTTTGCTTACGTTAACAATGTGCTACCACAGATTTTATGGAAAAGTCAATCTCAAAAATATATTATCAGAATATAAGGCTGTATAATGTTTTTATTCAACAACCATCCCACAAAAAAGATGATCTCCCAAACCCCCAGGTTGAGAAACACTGACTAGAATAGCTATTTCACTTTTAATGTTAAAGCCTTTAATGGTTACAGGTCTCAAGTCTCTGTAAGTGTAAGTTTGGTTTTATAAGTGTGGTTTTGTGTGCATGTGCAGAGCCTGGGGTTACGCTGTGGGTAAGTGGGGAGGGGTAAATATTGACGTTTGGTATCATGCTCATTTCACAGGCTGTTGAGTACTCGTCTGTGTTTGCTGGCGGTGTCAAAATTCTGTCAGCTTTGTTAGGTTCAGGCTGTAGTCCGACTCTGCTAGACTGACGCGTTCCACTGGGAATCAAACCACAGAAAAGATGCATGACTGACATGCTCTCAACAGTAATGTGGCACAAGGAAGATCCCATACACATATATTCTTAATATTTCCAACTGATGGACGTCCATCAGCATCTGTGTCAGCAAAGCGAGCGTTGTAAAACTGTGTGCATCTGGTTTACAGAAAACAAAGATTATTCCTTTTTTTGAATATTAATATGAATATCAACTACATAACAAACACTCATTAAAGTGCATCTTAGCCAGTGATTACTAGCTGTCCTTATCAACACAGAATAAACTGAACAATAGAACAACTACTACTACTACTAAAAATAATAATAATAGTAATGCCATTAATTAGTTACCACTCATAATATAGGTTCTATTAAGATATATACTTACATTAAGACTACCGTAATAAAGAATTCATGAATGTTTAAAAGTAATTTGCTAATGGCTATTAATTAGATCATAACAACCCTAAAATGATTAAAAAGCAGTTTTTATATATATAAAAAAAGATTTAGCATAGAATTAGATGATTATAGTATAGAGTATAGAAGATTGTGGGCTCTCTATTTGCCAAGCAACAGATCATTATAGACCTTTTTATTTATGAGCTAAAACTTCTTAATAATGATTTTTAAGGTGCTCATGACCTAGTCAATAATAATTAATAAAGGTGACAATGTAAAGTGGTACTACTACTATTACTACTACTAATAATAAACACTATTTATACCAATATTAATAATATTGTGATTATTAGTAGTAGTATAAATACATAGTGATTCAATTAAATCAGGAAGACTTACAGTAGCATCATATAGGACTCTTATTTTGATAGCATTAGCATTTCTGTTTCAGTCTATTCTAATTTTCTATAGCCTATGTTAGATGTACCTTCAGATGTAAATATTTAGCTGCAAAAAAAACAAAAAACAAACAGCAGGTCAAATTTAGACATGAATGTGTGTATGAAGCTGTTGGGTCTTTACTTGTGAAACGCTTGTTTTAAGACGTTTAAAACACTGCCTGCTTGATTAATTCACACTGGACTGTGTGTTAGGGTTTCAGAAGTGTATTGATGCATCATAACTGTGTATTGATTTTTGGAATGTTATACTTGATTATAATCTATTACAATGACATTTAATAAAGCATGCATTCGTTTTGACAAAATGAAACCAGCTATTTTAAATGTAAAACTGTGCATTGCTTTTGTCATTGTTTCTCTATTATGTAAACAGAACCCTAGTCAAATTTGTCATGTAGGCATGTAATGTGTACTGGGTATAATTTTACAAATGACAATACAATTTGAACCAAATCAAATTTGAGATCTCATGATGAATTTGGATTGTTTCCTGAAGAATCTTATCAGACCATTGTGAGGTCAGATATTTAAGGCATTTATTGTTCAAATCAATTTATTAACATGCTTATGGCATGTTATCCTTTGTGGAAGGCATATGAATTTATCAAAATTAAGAGATCTGATTTAACATAAAGGATGAGCAAAATAAAAAGTTCCAGCAGCCCATCAGAATGTCAGATTATTAGTTTCCATATGAATCTTTCCAGCAGCTCTGGTTATCAACATGTACTGACAGCATGCATATCTATGTGTGTGTGTGTGTGTGTGTGTGTGTGTGTGTGTGTGTGTGTTTGCCTATTGATGAACAGTTCTGACAGAGTGACTTTTGCCCCCATCATCCTGAGGTCAGCAGTCTCCTCCCCTGTGATCTTTATCATTTGATCTCCAGTCACAGCTGAATTTGAATGTCACTACACTGTCACTTTTCATCTCCCTCCTACCTGACCCTTAGGCTCCAAGAAAAATGCTTCTGTGGGTCCCCCCACCAAACACCCTCCACATATCTTGTTAAAGCATAGTAAGGTACATTGTTTAAATCCATAACACAATTCTAACATCAGTTCTGTTTAGTTGTCGATTAGTGATATTGGTTGAATAGCATAGTGGATAACGTCACTGCAGTACAAAAGGATTGATTGAACATTCATCTAAATATCTATGAAATTTGCCTCAATTTTCCCTAAACTGAACCACAAGTCTAACCCTCTCCAGTTCTAAATGAACCTTTGGTACCAATCCCACCACTAACCTTTATGCGAGAATCAACAAGCTTTCATCAGACTGTTAATTATTTGAATGTTTGTAGCTAATCTGTATAGGGCTAATGAAAGTAAGTCAGTCTGGAAAAATACATAAGTGAATTTAATAGAACTCATTTGTCTGCATTTGGCAAGAGCCAGCAGCAAATACACCTGCAACTAGAAACAGTTACAGTTTCAGTTTTCATTTGTGTTGTTTTTGTTGTAGTATTGTAATGAAAACTGTGATAGTGGGTAGTTGATATACATAACTACACAACTATGCACTGTCATACATTGTATTAATGATAAGAACTCAATGCATCAAAGCGATAGACTCACACAGAGTTGTTGACATCCTCATCTCTGTGAACATCTGCATCAATAAGCCTTCACACCACGAAGGCAGCATATCACAGTGTGGTTGTCATTATTTTCCTTCTAGTGTCTAATTCAGCATTGCCCCTTTCCTTTTCACTATCACTGCCAACAGGTACACACCTGCTTTTGTAGGAAATTAGCTGGAACGCTGAACAGCAGAAAAGGTTTGCTGTTTTAGCAATGCTACATTTTGATGGACATGATCTGTCCTTTTTGTAGACATGATCTGGACGTAATTTGTCATGAAACCTCTTGAAAGAATAAGACATCTGCCATGCTGAGCGTGAGCATATCATCCACACCATATCAACAGTGAAGTATGGTGGTGGGAGTATTATGATATGGTGCTGCTTCTCTGCAAATGGTGCTGGAACATTAGACATCGTTGAAGGAAACTTGACTGGAATTATGTACCAGAAGAAATTACAGGAGAATTAACTGGGAAAGGAGGAAACCGAGATGTTGTAATAAGACAACAACCCCAAGCATGCAGCCAAAATAACTCAAAACAGTTTTTTTGTGTGTTTGTTTGTTTGTTTTTGTTTTGTTAACCTTATTGAATGGAATATTATTTGCTGAAAGCAATGGATTAAAATTGAACCATATGTGTGTAAATTTGGAGTGGATACATGCACTGGAAGTGAATTATATAACCGTATCTGAATACGTTGCGCGCTGTATGCATGCTGATCTGACTAAAATCCAAACCTTGTCACTTTAAGCTACCCTAAAATAGTTCAACTTGACAAGAATGCATTCCATGAATGGCAAGTAGCGTTATATTATACTGCTTTATATTGCACTACTCTGTGATTGGCTAGAACTGTGGAGTGACTATCTGCAAATTCTCTTCTTGACCTTTTATTATAAATAATCCATGAATGAGAAACCTCTTCACATACATCCATTAGCATCTATTATCTGTGAACTCATGCATGTATATCCTGAGTCATACCATATGCGGTATGTCCAGCTTTGCTATTCACATTCATGAGAGAGTAAGAACATTGTGCTGGGCAGTGTGCGCGTACATATATGATTGCAAACCATTAAATACCATTTTTATTGCCATTGGCAAAAGGCATCAGTCAATACCACTCAGCTCTGCAACTTCCTGCTAGTGTTTCAGTTTTACTGGCCACTATAAGGAGCATTTTTTTTTTTTGTTTTACACGCCCTTATCATTCTCGTTTAGTTCGGTTTCACTGGAAGCTCTCAGCTCGGCTTGTGTAGATCATTAACTGATGCATGGCTTTGAGTAAGGCTGACAATACACACACGCACGGCTCAAACAGCCCACGTATGCACAGGCGCGTACACAGTGCTGTTCATTTGTATGCTAAACAGGGTATCATTGACTGGAGAGTATGCCAAAGGTCCTTGCGCTGTTGTATATTTTGAGAGTGTATTTGTTATGAGGCGGTTATTTCAGACAAAGGAAACTTGGTCTCTCCTGGCTTGGATTTCTAGGCAATAAAAGGAGATATGTTGTGTCTCTCCTATTATGGAAGGGGAAGCATGTTTAATTTCGTTATTCATCTAATAAATGTTAAGTTTTTTTTGTAGTTTCTTATATAATATAATAGATTCTAAGGCAGTATTCACACTTGGCAGTATCCACAAATATTTGCATTCCTGGTAAACATAAGCGAAACAATCAATATGCAACTTTTGTTTGAAGCACATGGATAAAAAAATCTTATCATTAAATCAATAAATTATAAATATAATTTAAATAATAGTGGCACTACTTGAAATTCTCCTAGATGAAAATCTACCTGAAGCATATTTCTGTTCATGTTTTGTTTTAACGTTCACCCGAGTGATTAGGAACACATATATGTTAGCCATGACTTCCTGGGGGAATAATATAAGGTGGCACTATGAGGTCATCCATTAATATGAGAAAGACCAGAGGATACAGCAATGATGTGCTATGAAATGTTGCACAAATCCGGAAGTGACTTCAACAAAATAACTAAACAGATTAAAATGGCCTTTTTTACTACCAGGGCTATTTTTAGGGAGTTTAATACAACTTTTCATTTTTCAAGAATCTGCAGGGATGAAAATCTATATCCATATTGACCTCATATACAGTGAGGAGGCTGGCGAATTGCAATGATTAGTTAAGTCTTGGGGTCAAACTACAGTCGGACACCATCCACTTAACACCAAGCTGTTTTGGGTGAGTTGCCAGAAGAAAGTCTTTGCTGTAAAGGACCATTAAACTCAAGCCCCACAGTTTGACAGATGTTATTGGAACTTTCTATGGCACAGTGTTCTATGTGACGATGAGACCAAAACAGAGCTTTCTGGCAAGAAACATCATACGTGGGTTTGGCATGGACACAAAGACAGTCATGCAGAAACGTACCTCATCTGCTCTGTGAAGTATGGTGGTGGACCTGAGAGGTTGTGGAGCTGTTTTTTTTTTTTCCAATAGCTCTGGACAACTTGTTCAGATACATGGTTTCATGGACTCCAAGTACCAGATATTATATCAAAACCTTAAACTGGGCCATTATAGCATCTTCCAGCAGGACAGTCATCCAAAGAATGACTCAATCAACACAGAAATGGTTCACTGACCGTAAAATCTAGGGTATGCCAAGGAAATCCCAGTCCAATGACCTAAACCCCACAGTCACCCTCAACCCTCATCACACCTGTGGGATGAGCACAGGTGAAGGGCATGGCAGGGGGCTGTCAGCCAATGACGTCATGAAATCATCAGCCTATCCTGATTCAGGAACCGATCAAAAGAGACTATTGACAAAGATACTTATGTAAATGATCTTATTTTGGCATCTTTGACATTACAAAGGCTGTTATGGAGACTAGGGGAGACATAAGTTTTTGGATACACCACTTATATATAGATAATAATCGGACATTGAAATAGATTACAAATGTATTTTTTGTAGTCATATTAACATGCTCTTTTTTCTGGGGTGTAAATATTAATAACTGAAAGTAGTCTTTGTAGATCTTTGTGTTTAGTCCACTAAATGCGTCAAATGAGCTTGTTTCAGGGAAACATCACACACTATCGAATTTCAGGTAAATGAAGTTACAGGAAATAGTATAATCACTGTATTAATCACAACAGCACGTACCTGCGTGTAACACAGTGTATGTTTTAATATAACACAATATGAGGAAATGCATTCAAACAAATCTTTGGGGTAAATGACTGACCATTCCAGTATGTCACAATAATTAGCAACATTGTACCAAATGTTTTGGGAGTGACTGTGTGGGTAGCAACAATGTTATGATTTTTAGCAGAACTCAAAAACTAACCAGTACAGGACTAGCAAACACAGCATTGAACAGTTATACATAATAACATCTTAATATTTGTCACTGAAACACACTGAACCAATAATGTTACACACAAATGTACAGATTTTGAGACACATTTATTTCAAAACAATGAGGTCTAACTGTTCACCATGTGGCTATGAGGGACAGGGATGCAGTTTCACTTCCTGCTCTAAAATACAGGGTTGTGGCTAAAATAAGGCTTCACTTACAGACTATAACGGTGCTTCAGTAGTGATATGAAAACATAGTACAGCATATTTTGAAAAACATTTTTTATAAAAAAAATAAAAAAATAAACTCCTAAAAAATGTTAATATTTCAGCTTCCCTTGTGTGTCAGAGTGTCAGTGTTATTTCCACAAGTTAAAATTTAGGGTTTAGGGTTTGGAACATTTGGAATATATATATATATATATACACACACACACACATACACACACACACACACTTCTGTTCAGTTGCTTGTTAACACAAATAGCTAATCAGCCAATCACATGGCCGCAACTCAATGCATTTAGGCATGTAGAGGTGGTCAAGACAACTTGCTGAAGTGCAGACCGAGCATCAGGATGGGGAAGAAAGGGGATTTAAGGGACTTTGAAGGTGACGTGGTTGTTCGTGCCAGATGGGCTGTTCTGAGTATTTCAGAAACTGCTGATCTACTGGGATTTTCACACACAACCATCTCTAGGGTTTACAGAGAACGGTCCGAAAAACAGGAAATATCCAGTGAGCGGTCAGTTGTGTGGACGAAAGTGCCTTTTTCATGTGAGAGGTCAGAGGAGAATGGGCAGACTGGTTTGAGATGAAAGCAACAGGAACTCAAATAACCAACCAACATCTCTTAGGAACATTTCCAACACCTTGTTGAAAGTATGGCACGAAGAATTAAGACAGTTCTAAAGGCAAAAGGGGGGTCCAACCTTTTAATAGCAATAGTACCTAATAAAGTGGCCTGTGTGTGTGTGTGTGTGTGTGTATATATATATACTTATTTTTTCGAGACTCCACTCTCAGACTGCAGACACTGTATGCATGAATATATTTTTGCTTCACATTCGATTTTTCTGGCTGCTTTCTGAAGACACTTGGCTTAATTTTTTGCCTTCATTAAGGGCCTGAGAGAGGCATATTATTTTTCATGAATTGCAAATCAATTTGCCGAAGAAATGATGCATTTGTGTCGGCTTTTGCCATCCGCTACCGAGAAGGGTCTGAGGTTTATTAGTGAGTGTTTCTGAAGTGATGCAGAGTTTGAGCTGTGCAGCCACCATAGCCTGCAAACTTCAATTACTCCAGCAGTATTAATTATCCCTGCTTGATTAAAATTTAGATTGAACTCTTTTCATTGTGAAAATTCCTGAATCATTTTCTCAGCCTCTTTTACCTTCCTTTATAGCTTAGGTTGTATTTCAGTATTTGTGTGGCCTTGGAGAATTTCCAAATTAGTCTGCTGACATGAAAAGAGGTTCTCTTTTTCTAGTTACCCAGCCGATTTACAGAGTGGCCATACACTGATTAAAACCAACAGGGAAAAAAAGGATAAAGTCATTGATTTGTGGCTACTGACAACAAACTGTGTCAGCTTTAACTCCTTTTAGACAGACGTAGCGCTTGATACTTCAGCCTGTACGCATTTTGTTCCATAATGAATTCCTGTGAGATGGAAATGAATGGAACGTTACAATGTGTCTTCTGTTCTGCAGCCGCTTTAGTCTGAGATACTTTCTCAGTCTGCTTGTTTGTTGATTTGAACTTACAACAGAAAAGCTATTCATAGTAGCTTTGCACCCTCATCTCACTTGGTGATCATGTGAGTGGGACAAGTGTCAATAACTCAGGGCTTAATTGGTTCTGTCTGAAGTAACACGTGTCAGGATGGAGATGCGTGTGCATGTGTGCCTGCAAAGATGGAAGAGGTGTGCTGTCTAATGAGGGGAGTGTGTGTAAGAGTGAGAATGAGAGTGTCTTCTTTTTTTTTTTTTTTTTTTGGAAAAGAGAATGGGGTAGCAGTTTACACTGTCGTTGCTGTCACAGCCTCTAACTGTGTTCCTCACTAAAATGTGTGTGCATGGGTGTGAGTCAGCGTGAAAGTGTGCGTGTGTAAAACCTGTTATTCTGCCTCTAAAAAGTCCACCTCCACTCCACTTATTATTCGAAATTAGAAGCACCTGTTTGAAGTCGTTAGCTGCATAAAGACACCTGTCCACCCCACACAATCAATAAGACTCCAACTACTAACATGGCTAAGACCAAGGAGCTGTCCAAAGACACCAGAGACAAAAAAAGGCTGGGTCTTCCAACATGACAATGACCCAAAGCACACAGCCAGGAGCCAAGGAGTGGCTCCATAAGAAGCATATCAAGGTTCTGGAGTGGCCTAGCCAGTCTCCAGACCTAAACCCTATAGAAAATCTTTGGAGGGAGCTCAAACTCCATGTTTCTCAGCGACAGCCCAGAAACCTGGCTGATCTGGAGAAGATCTGTGTGGAGGAATGGGCCAAAATCCCTGCTGCAGTGTGTGCAAACCTGGTGAAAAACTACAGGAAAAGTTTGACCTCTGCAATTGCAAACAAAGGCTACTGTACCAAATATTAACATTGATTTTCACAGGTGTTCAAATGCTTATTTGCAGCAGTAACACACAAATAAATTATTAAAAAATCATACATTGTGATTTCCGGATTTTTTTTTAGATTATGTCTCTCACAGTGGACATGCACCTAAGATGAAAATTTCAGACCCCTCCATGATTTCTAAGTGGGAGAACTTGCAAAGTCGCAGGGTGTTCAAATACTTATTTTCCTCACTGTACATGTTCTGATTTTGATCATATAGAGACCTAAATAAACAGCCCAGTCAGAGACTGCTGTTCAATTTACAGCCAAAACTGCTTATCAGGGTGCATTTCTGGAGAGGCAGAGGGTGAAAAACAGGAGTTTGCAAAAGTGGTGTTAAAAAACTAGGTGGGACTCCTAACAACCATGCAAGACATGGTAGACCACCAAAACTGTCTCTATTAGATAACCAGTAGCTCTTATCACTGAGATAGAGGAGGAAATCAAGCTCCGCTCTTGCTTTAGATCTGAAAAGTCCACAGTTGTTTCTGTCCATTCTTCCACTGTGGGAAGAGCTCAACACTATGAGTCTGAAAGTATGTGTAGCTCTTACAGAGGAAGTCCTTACTGAGGAAAAAATAGACAAAAAATGTGCTAATCAAACAGAGAAGCTGTTGTTGCTGGTGTTCTCGGAACAAGGGAGTCCTCAACATCACTGAATGTGTTTAGGAATTTTTTTTGGATCATAAAAGTACAACCAACTTCTAAGACTGAACTTTGGAGGTGTGGAAAAACATCCCTACTGATTTCTATGAAAACTGAAAGCAAGTTTCCTGAAAAGAATGGAAGATGTAATAAAGGTAAAAAACGCGCACTAACTATATTATATTTAGTTGTTGAGGCGTCTGTGTAATGTTTCTAGTAAATGTTTTTTTTTTTTTTCCCTTATAATTAGTAAGTTGTATTAGTTATAATTAGTAAGCAAATGTGCTTAATTCATATAGGTATTTTTATTATATATTAATATCTGTATCGCTCAGTGTTCTGATTTATAAAAACAAAACTTTATAAAAACAAAACACACAAATGTATGTGTGCGGTGCAGATTTGTGCGTAAGGTAGAAAACAATGAAAATACAAAGAAAATTATGCTCCATGTATTATTTCAACCAGTTTGTATGAGAGTGCATGTATTTACTTGTGTGTGTGGGTGTGTGGGTGTGTGGGTGTGTGTGTGTGGGTGAGTATGAGTGTACGCTTATAAGAGGACTCTGTAATTACGACATCAAAGAAGCAGGGAAATTAAATATATGAAAAATGAAATTGAATGTGAAGGTCGATGGAGATGATTCAACCATTGAATGAATCCAGAATTAAATAAGTTCACCACCATCACCCCCCACCCAGCCACACGCATGCGCACGCACACACACGCACAGCCCTGCTGAGAGAGAGCCATCCCGGGGGGACCCATCTGCACAGACTGATTAATTGTGCTATTAAATGCAGCAATTTGCCTCCAATAAAACATCCCTTAAATTAAGGGAAGAATATGTATCAAATTAAATAATAGTGGAGGGAAAAATGAGCTGCATTCATAACACTGAATCTCAGCTGGGCTTGTCAAGGTGTGTCAGTCTTTTGGTGGTGATTGAGTATTGTTGCCCTAAATGCCATCCATCAGAGATGTGCAGAGTCTAACAGAGACTCGATAGAATAACATGGAGAAGGCTTTACTGTGATCTACAGCATAAGCCATACTGCAAATTTAGCAAAGGGCTTTCTTGTGATATATAAGGTGAGACTTTACTATGCAGCATAAAGATAGAGAAACGAGGGGGAAAAAATCTGAAACTTTGTGGGAACTACAGTACTGTGTGAAGGTCTTGGGCAGTCAAATGATTTAAAATGTTTTATCTCAGCCGTAATTGAGCTTTTACCAGTAAAACACTATAACATCACATTAAATTATCTTGCTTAATTATCTTATTTCCATTCAAATGGCCTAGAAGCTATTCTTCAGGAGATGTTTCTGAGGAATTATATGATAACTCATTTGCAAGGAGGGGAAAATCAGAGGAAAATAAGTGGAGGAAAAGCAACTCTGGAATTTCCAAAACTAGAGGTCAAATAATAAAGATATTGAGAAAAATGAACCCCTTACAACTATGCAAGACCTGATAGACCACTAAAACTGACATTCACAGGTGTAAAATAAACCAGGTTTATTAAAACGAGAATAATATAGGGTTATGATGTAGGATTAACACCAGACCAGGTCAAAAACATTAATAACCAAACATGAAACATAGGAACAGGCAAAAAGAGTAATGAATAAACAGGTGAGGGTCTTAATCAAAAGCAAAACAACCGGTGACCTTTGCCAAAGAGCTGTGTCTAAGAATAATGGTAGACAAAACAGGGTCATAACAACAGAACAAACTAGACAAAAGGCTTGGCACATGCTGGTAAACAGAAACAATTCTTCACAGTAAAAGATAGACAGATACAAGAGCAAATGGGTGAAAACAATTAGAATTCATGTGACTGGGATCTGCAGACTGATGATTGGATGGTTGGGTCATGTGATGGGCTGATGCGTCTTGGAAATTAAAGTCTGTAAGTGAGACTCTGGTCACTACAGAGCACAGGCCTCAACATCACTGAATGCATTTACCATAATTGGATTGCACAAAGCAGAAAATGCAACCAATTTCTGAAACAGAACTTTTAAAACATATCCCAGCAGATTTCTTTGTAAAGCTGCCCACACGAAACTGTAGGGAAGGCTAAGGTTGGGTACACATCAAATACTGAGAAATGTTAGATTACTTACAGCTGTAAGAGGTCTGGCCACAGCTCACCGACTCTGGTAGCAGACGGTGACCAGGCTGAGCCAGGTTATAAACTGAAAACTTCTCCGCAGGTTTTATGGCTCTAATGGATAAAGGGGTCATGAAACTTCTTCTAAAAAGCCTTCTAGGGAATGAAAGGATTAACCCAATCACTCAACAGCTATAAAACAGTGTCTAGGACCATTTGAAAGGATCACTTTCCAGACTGTGTGACCTCTGTCCCTGACCTGCTAAGGAACATGACCCAGCATTTAAAGGTGGAGACACAGGATTTAATGAGAAGAAACAAAAAGCAATTGACCGTTAACGACTTTGAAAAGAGAATTGTGCAGGACTTTGCAGGCCTGTGACATGTCTTTTGTTGTTGCAACAATAGCATTCTTTTCCATGAATTTAATGTGACAATTCCGAAATACGCTGTTTCATCTCATCAAATTTAATGTAAAATCATGCCTGAAATGTTGGAATGGTTTTCAAAGTTGTACAACACATTTACTTTTAATATAAGTCATTGGAGCCAGACTTCTTTCCAAGTCATTGTGGGCTGTTTCTTTTGGTACATCCATCATGATTGTATCAAAAACTGAAAAATGTCAAAAAGTAGGTTATATGAGGTTTTGTTCTGACAACACACACACACATATATATATATATATATAAAATAGTATCTCACAAAAGAGATCACCACCATGTTTGACCGTAGGCAAGACTTGTTTTGGTACTCCTCATCAGGGCGCCACCACACATACTGGACACAGTCTGAGCCAAACAAATTTATCTTGGTCTTGTCAGGCGACAGTGTATGGTTCCAGTAATTCATGTTCTTGGACTGCCTGTCTTCAGTAAACTGTTCGCAGGCTTTCTTGTGTGTCAGCTTCAGAAGAGGTTTCCTTCTGGGATGCAGGCCATGCAGACCGAGTTGATGCAATGTGCGGCGTGTGGTCTGAGCACTGACAGGCTGACCTCCCACTTCTTCAACCTCTGCAGCAATGCTGGCAGCTGTCATGCATCTACTTTTTGAAGCCAATGTCTGGATATGATGCTGAACACGCTGACTCAACTTCTTTGGTCCACCCTGGCGAGGCCTGTTCCGAGTGGAACCTGTCCTGGAAAACCACTGTATGACCTTGGCCACTGTGCTATAGCTCAATTTCAGGGTGTTAGCAATCTTCATATAGCCTAGGCATTTACATTTACATTTACATTTACATTTATGGCATTTAGCAGACGCTCTTATCCAGAGCGACTTACAAAAGTGCTTGTCATTACTTCAGAATATCTCATGTTAACAAAGGTCGACATAATTTTAAAGAGCTTTGCTCTAAATTGCTACCTGAAGTTATCTATGCATTGAGACCTAAAACAAATACAAGTAGAAAAATACCTACAACTCAACACAGAGTCTACACAACACTAAACCTGCTGAAAAAAAGTGTAATAAAATACAATGAACAAAAAGAGGTGAAGATCTTTAATAGACAGTGTTAGTGATTAGATAAGTGTAGTGTAAAGAGATGGGTCTTCAGACGTCGTTTAAAGACAGCAAGTGATTCTGCTGTTCGGACACTTAGGGGAAGTTCATTCCACCACCTTGGTGCCAGGACAGAGAACACTCTGGAGGCATGTTTTCCTTGTGATCTGCAAGATGGTGGGTCAAGTCGAGCCGTACTTGAAGCACGAAGGTCTCTGGGTACGGATCTAGCTTTCACCATTGATCTCAAGTAGGGAGGAGCTGGACCATTTTTGGCTTTGTAGGCCAACATCAGGGTTTTATGTCTGATGCGAGCTGCCATCTTTGTGGAGAGCAACAATCTCTTATCCTCAGAGATTTCTTTGCCATGCGGTGCCATGTTTAATATCCAGTGGCCAGTATGAGAGAACTGTACCCAAAACACCAAATTTAACAGCCCTGCTCCCCGTTCATACCTGGAACCTTGTAACTCTAACGATTCACATGACATCAAGGAGGGACAATGACACAATTGGGCAGAATTTGGACATGTCCACTGTCAGGTGTGCTCACTTGTGTTGCCAGCTATTTAGACATTAATGGCTGTGCGTTGAGTTATTTTCAGAGGACAGCAAATCTATACTATTAAACAAGCTCTACACTGACCACTTTAAGTTATATCCAAGTTTCATTTCTATAGTGTTGTCCTATGAAAAGATATAATAAAATATTTGCAGAAAAGTGAGGGGTGTACTTACTTTTGTGAGATAAGATAATGTTATGCGTGATCGGTGTACACCAGTACCAGCACTACCATGTGAGTGTCGCTGTTGAGTTGATGTAATTGCCTGTGTTGTGGTGAGAAACCAGCCAGTGCTTAGTAGAAAGAAGGGGACTGATCAACTGTGCATGAGAACAGATAAATGACCATCTTTAGTTGTGCACCTGCAGACGACTGTACAACGTAGGTGTTTCTAATGGCTGATGTGTAAAAACTTGTATGATTTATATGATGTGATTAACATTTCAGTCAGTCTCTTAGTCGGTGGTCAGGATCAGATGAGCAGCTGGATAATCTGCTTTGCCTGATCAGAGGGTCCACATGTTTGAAGTGGCTCAGAGTGAGCATGCAGATGTAGCTGTCCTCATAATTATGTCCATTAGAGAAAGACTGATCATGGACCAGCACTATTACCCTGAGACATTTCGCATATATTACCATCAGGCCAGTTTTCCAACAGTTACCCAATCAAATTCTGGCTACTGGACTGGATTCAAAAATATGCCATCTCACTGGCAGGCTCTGGGATTCATTCCAGTGCTGTATCCTAAATCTGGCTGATTAAGTGTTTCCATGGTCTTTGAATGACAGTTCAAATGGGTTTTCTTATTATGGTGAGTGATACATTGGCCTGGTTTGTGGTAAATGAATTGGAGTCCCTTCCTGTAGTTAAATGTTATGAAGACAAAGACTACAATATTGATTTTAGAAAGTGTCCAGTGTCAGCATATCCATTCAAAATGAGGGCTTTATGTGGTTGGAAATTGTCTTGATAAATTGAATTTTGTGGCTAATATTAAAGTTATCTGCCAAAAGGGAGAACAGTGATTATGCTTCTTTAGGAAAATAAATGCTCTTAATGTCAGTAGAAAGTTTACCATTTTGTACTATAGCCTGGTTTAGTAATAGAACTACATGTATATGCATATATGGTCAAAATTGACTCTGCCAGCGTGTGTAAAATGCAGTCACTGCAGTTCAGCAGATACAGTTAAATGATGAAAGTATGAAAAGCATGTGGTAGGGAAGGTTAATTAAACTTCAGCAGCGCTGGTGGTCCCCTCCAGATCTCGCATGAAGGTCTGCCTTCCTGACACTTTTTAAGTTGCTTATAATGAACTCTAAATGGATGAGGCATCTGTGTGTACCCATAAGAACTGATATGATGTATTTTAGAGTTATGTGTGATGATCCCATAACTTACACTAAAAGAAAATATATCTACTCAGTCTAAGCTTAGCATACCTTCAGTTGGGTGTTGTAGTATATCATTCAATCATTGTTTTTAATGGTTTAACCCTTTAAAATCTCATTTTTATTACATAGGCTTATTCTTCATGAACTGCAGCTACGTCAATGCAAATCGGTTGAGCTATTTTTAGGTTATAGAAATGTATAATAAAAAAGGGATTATCAATGGGGGTGGGGAGTCTTGCCCAAGGACCCTTATTGGTATAGTGTAGGGTGTTTACCCAGGTGGGGATTGAACCCCAGTCTACAGCGTAGAAGGCAAAGGTGTTAACCACTACACTAACCAACCACCTTCTTTCTAACCTAACACTTTCTTTCACAGTGCCTGAAGTTCTATGTATTAACCAGGTAAATGTAAGGTACAAACTAGGTAATAATTTGAGAAGCATGATGATAAGTTCCAAGTCAGTTAAGTACATTTCACTGAAATAGACTTTCTAGGTACAGACTGTGTAAGTATGTGGTACAAACTCCAAAGTACTGTGTATTTACTCTGGATAAATAAGTAGTTTATGGAATAAAAACATTGTACACAAACATATTACAAAGAGTCTTGCATAATATGTACTTGTTTCTTAGCTTTAAACACAACTGAATCTGTGCTACAGAAGAAAATATAGATTTTTCCTGTGGTTTTACTTGGTTCTTTGCATGGATTTTGTGCCATCATTTTACCCCATATAACTTACCCAGTATCTGGAAGTGTTAATAACTTACTTTTCTGCTCAAACATGCAATGTTACATTGAAATTCATTGTTAGATTGTGTGTATTTACCACCCTTTTACTCCAAATAATTAGGAGGTATTCAACTATGTCCTTTAGCAGCTTGATAGAAAATAATTACCCGGCACTTTGGAGATTTTGACAGTTACTCTGTCAGTAGTTAAAAAATGTTGGGCATTCCAGTGTAATTTCTGTGGTACTTCATCATATTTATATCATTATTTTAACAAAAAAAATTGCACAGCACTTTGGAGTTAACTGGTTAATATCTAGAAGTTTTGGTACTTTGCAGCAACATTTGGCCGTTGAGTTATGAATATTTTGAATCATGAGCCAAACACAAGGTATCCAGCGGTGACATAAAAAAGAACTGCATCATAATATTCAGCATGAAACTAAACAGCTTTGTACTTTGTTCATCACTACATGTTAACCATACCAAAAATAGATATGTTTTCTTTAGGATGGCAAAGAACCCCAGTAAGTGAGTGAACAAAGCTCAGCAACATGTTTGCTTTCTGAGACGTCCTAAGCGATGGGGGGTTAGAAGACTGAGACTGATTGAGAGACCGATACTGTATCACAAAACTCTGATCTTGGTATAAAAGATTACCGGCTGTGATCTACCCCCAACTGAACATCTCTGCAAAGACCACCACTATCATAAATTGTACACTGTTGCAAAAGTTTCCTCTTCTCATCTCTTTATCCTTCTGATTAGAAGTTGTAAAAGCATTTATACTCAGTGGATAACCAGTGGATTTCAGTTTTGACATCCATTATAAGCTGGAATCATTTGAAGTCTTGATTTTAATAAGTCAACCTATTACAATAATTGGTCTCAAATAAAAAGTTCTCCTCCTTGCTCAACTGCTGTTCCACATTTGATTACACTGGAGATGTAACGATGCATTCTGAACACACACAAATATATCCTATATGAACCAAAGTCAAGAACTTGTACAGTAACATTACATTTACTCATGCCTTTCTCATTTGATGAAATTAACATCAAAATATGTGCAAAAAGTTGGTATCTCAATCTGGTTAAGTGTAAATCAGTAAAGATGCTCCACTTCCAGAAAGGTTAGCGCTTCATATAGAAGAACACTGTATATAGGAAACCACGATCCTGTCAAAGTCTCAAAATAAAAATATTTATGTAAATAAAAAAATTATAAAGCGCTTTACATAAATGGGTACTAAGTAATAATTAATTACATTGTTAATAAGCCATTCATTACTTATTATTGATATTATAGTTAACTATTCGTCAAGCATTAGTTATTACTAGTAACTAGTAGTTAAGTACTTATTAGTTTAATAGTTGAAGAGTTTAATTTATCACTTTATAGCTTAATTACTCATTAACTCTGCACAAATTGCTGATTATTATGCTGGAAATGAACTGATATGTGTATTTACTCATATAAAGAACATCATAACTAACCAGTATGTCTGTCTAAGTACTGTTAATTGTGCATTTTTCCTCCATTTTTCATACTTGTGTCTTTTGCTGCGCGCTCTCCTTCAGCTCCACATATCCAGCTGCCCCACTGTGCTCAGAACTATCTGAACATTTTCACCATTATTTGCTTAGTTGTATGCCAAAGTGCGTGCACCCCTTGTCAAAAGATGTTTTGTTGATTTTCTAAGTGTAAATAAGATAACACATCTTCTACAGAGAACATTTTAATACAAAATACTGTTGATTTGCTGAATTGAAATGGAAAATACTGGAAATAATGAAACATGACTTGTGCAAACATTTTGGAACATTTTAGATTTTACTTTATTTTTTCCAGTATGTTAATCTCAGCAAATAAATAGAAACCATGCACTAAAAATTACAGATAAAAATGTCATATTGACATTTGTTGTCTGTAGAGGATATGTTAACTTACACTTCACTTAGAAAATCAGTAGAAGGTGTCAGGGGCACCTATTTCATACATCTGTGCGTGATAGTTCTGTTAATTACCAGTGCAGTTTTGTATGGAACTCAGTCCTTGAGTCCTTTACTGGACACTCTCCCTCACCTCCACATATTCAGCTGCCTCACTGTCCTCATAGCAATCTGTAAATTTTTCACCATTAATTCCTCTTTACATCCTGTTTCCATTCATTATTACTTAGTGTCTCCAAGTGATGATCCGCGCTACTTATTATATGATGAACCCATGGTTAAGAGCAGCCTATACACATTTCACTGTGAATGACAGTAGAAACTTTGTTAACACACTCAGTGGAGGGCAAACCACTCTACTAATGCTTCTTTTGCAACCCTTAATGTGACATGTTACCTAAAAAATAATGTGTAATTTTGTTTTGCATTTTTTCTTTTGAATGTTGCTGAATTAAGGTAGCACTGAATTTAAGGTGGTAGTGGATTTAAGGTGGAATTGCATTAATGATAGCACTGAATTTAAGGTGGCACTGCATTTAAGGTGACACTGAGTTTCAGGTGGCAGTTAATTGAGATAAAACTGCATTTTAGGTATCACTGAATTAGTAGAAACAGTAGAAACTTTGCTAACCTTATCAGTAGAGGGCAGACCCCTCCACTAATCTTTCATTTGTGATGCTTAACGTAAAGTTTCACCTAAAAAATAATTCAGTCTTAATTGTGTTTTACATTTTTTCATCACTCTACTGAATGTTGCTGTCAATATTAATATAAAAAGAAGCAAAATGTTAAAAAGAGCCAAAATGGGCATCATAGAACATTTTATTAATTGCACAATTCATGAAGTTGAATTTATTTCTGGCTCCATAGCCCACAGATCAAGGTTCAGTACCCAGTGATGCTACAGTCATACATGGCTGGGATTCTAAGGCTACGTTTACACAGCAGTTAAAAGTGGCCCGAATCTGATTTTCTCACCAAATCCAATGTTTTGTTTGCTTGTTCACACTGTCTTTTAAATGTGATCTGTATGCAACATCAGTCTGAACAGATCAGCTCCCAAAAGCGCAAAGGAACGATTCTTCACTTGGTTCACCCAGAGGTAAACCACCATGACGACTAGTGAACACTTGTTGCTCCTGGTTTCATCTTTGCCAGCATCACAGGAGCGATTACGAAGTTCCAGTGGTTGACAGCTGGGCTCATCACCCACAAAGTGTTCGAGTTCACCATAAAAAGGGCGCGTTATTCGGCCACTTCTTTGGTTCGTGTCCTCGGATTCTTTAAACTGTTCTCTGACGCTGCAGCCCCAGTCTCTTTCGTTCAAAACCTGTTCAGACACAGAGCGGCTGCGATGAGTCTCCTCTCATTTTTGAAAAGAAACATCAGTCTAAATGCTTATGAGTCTCAGCAGCACGAAATGATGACGAATGTCGAGTTGAAATGAATTCCGATCTGGCTGTTCAGAGTTGTGTTGCCGCAAATCGGATATGGATCGGATTTCAGCACCACATATGAAAGCGTCTCAAATCGGAATTACAAATATCAGATTCAGTGTTCATACTTCCACACAAATGACATCTGTACGATGCTAGTGTACTAGAATGGGCAGTTAGCGTCCTCCTCTTAGTATTTTGAGCTGTCCAATGATGTAGCAGTTTGAAAAGATGCAGTGGCGCTTCATATGTCTCAGAGGAAGCACTGCCAAGTTTCTAGTACTTAGTACACACTTCTGGTTTACATCACACACAACTTTTGTTTCAAATCCAAATATAGATTTGCATGCGAACATTTTGCACAGATACAATAGTGGCCTTGTGTTACACCACTAGTTTCCTGTTTCTGCACTCCTGTTTCTTTCTAAACATTCTTTTGCACTTATGTGTTTGTATAACCATATATAATTTACTAAACTAAATTTCATCAGCATATTGTCTGCATGGAGAACAATGTTTGAATAAAGTGGACAGAGTGCATGTCAGAGTTCGTGTCGGCACATCAGAGTGCATATCTTTACAACATCACGCACATTGATGTTGACACACAGAGGCCGTATGTAGAATGCTGTCTCTATCTTGCATTGTTTATTTATTCTCTTGTATTCTTTGTATTGTATGTTGTATTGTACTGGCCGCGAATGGGAAAAATCAACCCTGAAAGCCAATGGCAGCATTCTAAATGCGTACTGCTCTGAGGTATATGGGCTAAATTAGCAGGGACTGGCTGTAGCCCTAACGCAGCATGTTAAATAGAACTAACATAAAGTGAACTGCATCACAGTAAAGTGGAAATAAACCCAGAGAGCCCATGGGATGCTGACAGCGAGTCAGCATATTTCAAATCTAAACCCTGGAGCATAAGAGCTTAAAATTCAGTGAGTTTGGTTTCTGCTCAATTTGCTGCTGCTGCTGCTGTTGTTTTTTAATCACGTCTAAACAGGACAGTAAATCTCATGCTCTGCTTTGTCCTCACAAGCTCTGAGCAGTCCGGCTTCAGCATGAACACTGTTCTCCTCCTGTACTGCCCTTCTTACATTACAGATGCTGATTGGAGTGACCCCCTCTCTCTCTCTCTCTCTCTCTCTCTCTCTCTCTCTCTCTCTCTCTCTCTCTCTCTCTTTCTCTTTCAATTCAAATTTAATATAAGCTCATCATATTTAGTAACATCATTGCCATAGCATCATTGAAACAGCAGAAACTAAATAACAAAACACATAGATGTGAGATGCAATTGCAATATATAAATAAATAATTCTGCCAATGCATTTACATTTGCTGATAACACGCCCGCTTATAATAACACACATAATAATTTACAGGTATATTTATGATTATTCATCTTAGCTGTTGTGCTGTTGCTATGACTCTGCAACTGTAGTCCTCTCATTAAATACAGCTTTTACATTGGGCTTCTAGATGTTCTACTGATAACATACCATGTTCTTGATAATATTCATTTCCAGCTACTGCAATAATAATTTGGTTGATCACTGAATGATGATGCAACTTAGTAAGCAAAACACAGCCCTAATGGTGGCAATGTCAGTGATATCAGTAACGTATGCATGTTAACCAGGCAGCAGACTACGCTGCACACTGCTTAAGTGACCCCTATGGGTAAATCAACAAATCAACCTGCAAACTAACAAAACAACATCAAAGTAGAAACCGCCAGTTCCCTTGGAAACAAGATGTATTGTAGCACCATGAGAGAGAAGCTACAGCTCTGCTGGAGTTGGAACATCCAGCCTGTGTCACTTTCTGTAGATGCTGGTGATGGAAATTGTACGCCCTACATTTACATGATGAAAATAACAGCATTAAATTAGAATTAAATAAGTAGATTCTTATTTAGCTTCTTTATCTCTGTATTAATGAATAGCTGAGAGTTGTTCCGAGTTAATTATCTTTGCAGTAAAGGCTTGTTCTGCTCGTTAGTTTGATTGCTGTTCATGATGCATGTGATTCATTCACATGACGTGATTAAGATGTGTGCATGTGAACCATCATGTCAGAGAGATGGAATTTGAGCAATAACTCAGATTTCAGCAATGAGGCTCGGAGTATGAACATAGCCTGTGAGTCCTGGGGCAAGACTCCTAATACTACATTCCCCCATGTTCTCTAACATCATTAAATTCTAAGTCACTCTGGATAAAAGCCTCTCCCAAAAGCTTACAGTGAGATTCATAAATACTTGGGCATTGACAAAATTATAGTTATCTTAGCTACCACAGCATGTTGGAGTTTAAATTAAATGAGTATTGAATATGATGTATTATAAGTGGGATTATATTCACAGTCCAGACTTTCAGCTTTGTTTTGAGGTTATTTACATCCAAACTGGAGTGGGAATTCCAACTATTTTCATACATAGTCCCCCGTTTTAGGAGCCCAAAAGTAATTGGACAATGGGCTAATCTGGTGTTCCATGGCCAAGTAGTATTATTCCCTCATTATTTTACTTTTCACAAGTTAGCAGAAGAAAAGTCTAGCATTAATTTCAAGTGATGCATTTTCATGTGGAAAAAATGTTTCTGTTGCTATTAATCAGAAAGTCTAAAGAGCTGTCACTGCCAATGAAGCGAAATCATTAGGCCTGAAAATTAAAGTAATTACAGAGACAGGAAAAAAAAAACATTAGCTTTGACCAAATCAACTATTTGGTGCATTTATAAAAACAAAAAAACACTCAGAAATACCAAAGGAGCTGGAAGACTATGGAGTTTGCTAACAAACCACATCTAAAAAAGGCTGTTCAGTTCTGAAACAACAGTTTCATCTTATACCACAATGGTGGGAGAAGAAGAGTATGAAGAAGGGACTCAAGTGGTCATGATTTTAAGCATACCATCTGTCAAGCATGGTGGAAGTAGTGTTAAGGCATGGGCATGTATGGCTGGCAATGGAACTGATTTCTTTGATGTGACTGTTGACACAAGCAGCAGAATGAATTCTGTATCAGGCGATGTCATCTGCTCACATTCATCCAAATACTTTTAAACTCACTGGATGATGTTGCACAGTACAGATGAACAAGGACCCAAAGTGTAAACTGAAAGCAACTTGAGACCTTTTTGAGTGAAATGTTTTGCAAAGGCCAAGTCAGTCACCTGACCTCAGTCTAATCTGAGCATGTATGAAAATGGATGTAATTCCTAACCTGTTCCCCCCAGTTTGGAGGAAGTCTGCATGTGCTGTGGTACACAGCTAAAATAATAATAATTTGTTGACATCCAAATATGACCTGACTGTAGACGTTATAGCAGTGATAATATATAAGCCTCATTGTGCATGACTGTACGATTTCAAAATTAACTTTATATTTTTATCTTTGTACATCTTGGAACTATATCATCAATGTGACTTCCCATTTTCCCTGCTCTCGCTCTCTCTCGCTCTCTCTCGCTCTTTCTCTGTCCTCTCTGGGAACCCCCGAGTGGAAATTATATGCACCTTGCTGTGGGTGATAAAAAAAGAAAGAATATGGTGCGTCTGTTTGGGGCAGCTGTTGAGGTTGTGAGGAGCCATATGGAGCAGCAGGAGCGCAGGGTTCAAGCCTTGCTCCTGTCGGCCGTTTTGAACGCGTGGGGTTTTGAGGCCATTGTCTATAAGACCCAGCTTTTTCTTTTCTGCTCCTCTAGAAGAGAGAGGCTGGATTGCAGCCTGTAGCCATAGCAACACACAGGCTCTGAGGCGCTGGCTCACGGAGCCAAACTAGAACGTCTGTCTAAGAACACGAGGCTCTGCTGCCACTGTCTCAAGAGAAAAAGGAAATTGAACATGTTACAAGGCCTCACAAAATGCTGGACCCCACAGTCTTTATAGGGCAGTGGACATGCTGAAGAAGAGAAAACAATCCCCCCCAACCCAGCATACTGTTAATGGCCTATTTTAGAATTAAAAGAAACAAATGAGAGCATGAGTAATCAGTGAGGGCATGGCTTCACACTGCTACATTAACTGTGCTTTTCTTATTCTCTGTGTGTGTGTGTGTGTGTGTGTGTGTGTGTGTGTGTGTGTGTGTGTGTGTGTGTGTGTGTGTGTGTGTGGTATATGCCAACAGAGCAAAATTCAATTTTGGTTTTAGTGGTTTTGACATAACAAATACATGTTTATATATGTAATTTACTGGTTGTTGAATGTACTATATAAAAACAAAAAAAATGTGTTGTCTTTCTGGATGTGTGGTTTCTAGTTACAGGGTCCTCTTTAACAGGGGTGGGTGATATGGAAGAATACAGTATCATGATATGCAATATTATGCATCACAGTATTTAATTTTTCCAAGGTTTTGGAAATTTTCCAAAAATTTTGCTGCTCTGCTTCCATTTATACATTTAAATGAATTATGCTTTACTTGTACTGCAGTTGTTCACTGTCCTTTAAGCACTGATAATGTCTCCCGTGTTCATTTAAAGACAGTGGTATTGCCAAATCTGTGATTTGTGTCATTTTAAGAGAAGCAGACTCAGTCATATAATATAGCATTATATGTTGATAATATAGAGTTCTACTACTATGGCAGCATGGCTTCAGTAACTCTGCGTGTGTGTGTGTGTGTCTCTTGGTTCAGACCATTGACGAAAGGCCTAAATAATAATGTGAATATTTTAATGCATGGTAAAAGACACAGTTATTGGTCATTTATTTTTCATCATTCACTTGTGTAAAAACTTATGCTACAGAAATCTGCTTGTTCAAGGTTGCGTATGAGAGAGAAAGAGACCCTTGGAGGGTTTTGTGAGAAATGTTTGAAAACAGATGATGCCTCACATGTATGATATCTAAACATGCAAGCTGTGAGTGAAATATGTACCACAAGAGCAACACAGAGACATGCAGAGACAAGCTGGCTGGCTTTCTGGGTCCATAGTTACTACTGAAAAATTCAAAGATGCAGCCAAATAAGTCAAAGTAGTGACTAACATCATAAAAATTACTGTAAATTATAGTAATTACTCAAGAATTCATAGTAGTTACTAAACAGGAGCAGTTACTGAATAATTAATAGGAATTATTAAATCATTCATAGTTTTAATTAGATAATTGAATTAGACAAAGTAGTCATTGAATAACTGAGTGATAGGTAAATAATTTGAAATAGCTACTGAATAATTCCTAGAAGTTAATTGATAATAGGTCTTATTAGAATTATAATATGTCCTCTTCTATATATAATTACTAATGTGATATCTTTTCTTCTTTCTAAGCGCAACATGGGAGAAATATCATCAAATGGCAACATACCTTTTTATTGCCAGCAATAACTGCCACTTCCAAAGGCTGAGGCTCTAGAGGGGTGCTTTTTTTTAAAAACCCGAGTGGTGCAGGTGTGGAAGAGGGGTGTAAATATTGTGTGTGTGTGTGTGTGTGGTGAGGTCATGCCTTGGTGAGTTGGTCAGGAGAGACAGATCTGGGGTCAGAGCTGTGTAGGATGCTCTGGCCTGTCCATATGGCAGAGAGATAGTGTTTGTGCTAGTAGGAACATCTCTAGTGGCTTTTCTCCCTCCACTCTAGCCAAGGCAGTTTTCAGACATCCTTGATCAAGACCGAAGTGGCCACAGGTGGTGGCAATCAATGATCAGCAGCCCAGCATCATTCCCGGACACTGGCCTCTGTCCATGAGCTCTGTGATGGTCAAAAACAAGGTGCTGAAGTGGCTTTGTCAGCCACTGGAAATATCAAGGTTTTCCAGCAAGGCTTCCATATTGGTACTGCTGGAGGTTCACTGATAGAGCATAGACATGCGTCAGCTGCATCTAATACACAAAATGTATGCATGTATAAATTGCTTACATATGCCAGAAATGTCTTAATGATGCAATACACACTTGTGAGTGACTGAGTAAGTCTTATAACACACTCTCTGTGGACTGACTATCATCTTTAGCATTTATCATGCCCTACACACAGACACTCACTGCACCTTTGGTGCCAATCTCCGGCAACTAACTTCGTTTTAAAGCACTAAATTAAAGTAGCTGGGCCAGAAGAGCTAAGCTACTGTTCAGTATTGAATTACACTCTCTGAAGGAGTCACAGATACACAAAGGAAAGGATGAATAAGAGGAGGAGGAAAGAGGAGAACAGAAAGGGCCATTTTTTGGCTCAAGAACCTGACTTAATATATACAACTGACATAAGACATTCAATAAATAAATGTTATTTATCTTCAACCTGAAATCAAAATTGACCTTTTCCACCTTGTTAGCTCAGGTCTCTGGTCACATTAAGCACTACTTATATCATTTAAAGACAAAATTCTGCATTCCCCTGACATCATTTGATTATGTCACCATGTCAACTCTGTTATGTTGGTGGGTTTCCTCCCGTGAACTGCTTGGTTCAGATACTTCCACAACATTTCTATAAGATAAGAGTCTTCATTCTTTTTTAACCATTCTTTGATAGAACAACTTGTGTGCTAAGGGTCATTGTCTTGCTGCATGACCCATGTTCTCAGATGTCCAGACATCGTCCTTCAGAATTTCCTGGTATTATTTAGTTCATTGTTCACTCAATGATGGCAAACTGTCCTGACCCAGATGCAGCAAAACAGACCTAGACCATGATACTACCACCACCAGGTTTCACAGATGGGATAAGGTTCTTATGGTGGAATGCAATGCTTTCCTTTTTCCAAACATAACACGTCTCATTTAAACCAAAAAGATCTATTTTGGTGTCAGCCATCCACAAAACATTGTTCCAATTGTTGTCCGTGTGATTTTAAGTAAACTGCAGACAGGCAGCAAAGTTCTATTTGGAGAGTTGTGGCTTTTTCCTTGCAACTCTGCAATGCATGCCATTGTTTTTCAGTGTTGTCCTGATGGTGAACATTAACATAAGCCACTGAGTGATAGGCCTTTAATTGCTTAGAAGTTACCCTGAGTCCCTTTGTGACTTTGCAGACTGTTACACCTCTTGCTCTTGGTGTGATCTTTGTTGGTTGACCACTCAGGGGAAGCATAACAGTGGTCTTGAATTTCTTTCATTTGTACACAGACTGCAGATTGATGGAGTCCAAACTCTTTAAGGACGGCTTTGTAACCTTTTCCAGCCTGATAAGCATCAACAACTCTTCTTTTGAGGCCCTCAGAAATCTCTTTTGATGCCATGATACACTTCCACAAGCATGTATTGTGAAGATCAGACTGTGATAGATCCCTGTTCCTTAGATTAAACAGGGTGGTCACTCACACCTGATTGGCATTCCATTGATTGATAAAACCTGATGCTTATTTCACCTTCAAATTATCTGCTAATCCTAAAGGTTCACATATTTTTGCCACGCAGACATTTGTAATATTGGATCATTTCCCTCAATAAATGAATGACCAAGTCTAATATTTCATTTATTAGGTATTATTTATTAGATATTAAACATAAGATGTAAAGCATTGTCCAAGACTGTTGTTCACATGCTGACCACCACTCTGGCGAGGGTTTAAAGCATTTTGAATATTTGCAGCAGCTTTCTCATGAGTGCTGACAATGGCCAGTCATATTCTTTATGGAAATGGAGGAGAGTCTATAGGGCTTTGCTTAAAAATTTCAGTTCCTTAATTGAAAATGATTTAAAAATAAAAATTTCAGTCTCTTCTTTTAGTTTTTCACCTAAATTATTGCAGAAACAGGTTTCTAAAGCTGCAGTTATGCATGTGATAGTCACTCCTCATGTTTATTTCTAGGAAACAGTGGGATTTTATCATTAGGCGTGCTTTGTCAATCAATGTCTTGTAGTGTGAGTAGTACAGCCACTCTGAGATTTTGAAATGAAAGTCGCATCGTGTCCACTAAGCATTGCTGTTTTACTGTGTTCCAGACCCAAGACCCTTAAATCAATCCATTAATAACAATGGCAGTGGAAACCCCAGAGCTGTATGTAAAATTTTTGAGCATGTAGCACTGGTGTGATTAAAGTTGCAAGTGTTGTAGCATGAATTAAAATCTTTTAGCACAGAGATATAAAAACAGAAATATTCCTAAAAGTATTGTTCTCAATATTTCAAACAAGTTGACATTCTAAATGTGAAAAGCTGCATGTAAAAATGCTTTAATATCTATTAAAAATTCATTTTAACAGACATTTAATTGGTACCATGTTATATTGTCTCTAATAACTATGGAGTGACACATGAATAACATATGTAACAATACTAACTACTGATGATTTATCAATGTTACAGATGGATTACAGAAGTGCAGCCTATGTGATTACACATGTGTATCAACTTCAGTTTTACATCATGTAATTACACAAGTATATCTTTTTGATACACCACAGATCAGACGTCTTTTCCAGCAATCAAAGGAAGTTTTATGTAACATTACATTTATTATGGCGGCACGGTGGTGTGGTGGAGGAGGAGGGCCTGGGTTCGATTCCCCGGCCGGGCGACCGGGGTCCTCTCTGTGTGGAGTTTGCATGTTCTCCCTGTGTCTGCGTGGGTTTCCTCCGGGTTCTCCGGTTTCCTCCCACAGTCCAAAGACATGCAGTCAGGCCAATTGGACATGCTAAATTACTCCTAGGTGTGAGTGTGTGAGTGACTGTCTGTGTCTGTCTGTCTGCCCTGCGATGGACTGGCGACCTGTCCAGGGTGTATCCTGCCTTCCGCCCAAAGACTGCTGGGATAGGCTCCAGCATCCCCCCGCGACCCTGACGGAGAAGCGGCTTAGAAAATGGATGGATGGATGGATGGATGGATTACATTTATTATTACATTATTCACTGTATAATAACTGTTATAACAAACCTAATCATATCACATTGATAACATTTCTGTAATTATACTGTACGTACGTAACAACTAGACAGGAACTTCTTAAAGTGTTAAAGTTACACTTTAAAATAAGGACACAGTTCCTGTGTAGTTGGTATGTAGGTAGTGTATAATAATGAAGTGGTAATATAGACATTGCTTTGGGGATAATGCAACACATTTAATTAATGCAATAAAAGATGCATTTATGTTATTACCCTTGCCTAAATCATTAGAAGTTACATTGTTGTTGCAAATGTTGTTCACATGTAACTACACAGTTTAGAGACACTTTAAGTGGAACCAATTCATTTTCTTCACAAGAAGGTACTGTTAGATTTCAAGTAGCATTTTTTTCCCATATTTGAGCATTAGGAAGCCCATCCCAGGGGTAATGACATTATACACTTTAAAATGGGAAACAAAATTGTTTATTACCTAAAGCTAAGGACCAATGTCATTTAATATGTGATTTTTATTTTAATCAGCTATTCTGGAAAAGCAGGCTAAAGATATATGGTATATAGACTAAAACTGGCAGAGATGGTAGGCACAGCAGGGGCATCTTGGCCTATGACATTACAGGTTCAAAGGTGCAACTTCTTGGCATTTAGTATTTTGGGGACCCTTTATTTAAATACCTGATGGACTACAACTACCTCAAACACTAGAACTTAACCGGTGTCGCTTTTCAGATGACTACGTTTCAGCAGTCTTGGACAATGGGTAGATGATGCTTAATCTTGCTCACACCACTTAATTAGAATAGTGCAAGAACAACCCACTAATGCATCCGTGAGCATTAGGACTCGACAGAACATTTGAATGTACACACACACACACACACACGTGACTGTGATCCTTCTTTGTAATCACACTAGATGAATTTCTCCTAGTACGCTTAACAATGTAGTCACATTGTACAGGCATAAGCTACAGTAAACAACAGCAAAATCCACAGGGTTTCCATCTGAACTTCAAATAAGTTTAGCAAGATGAAGTCATAGTAGGTCACAAACCCATCACGAGACAGCTATGCTGACAGATTTGCAGCAGGAGTCCTGGATGTGAATTCTGTGTGCGGAATAACTGTAATAAACATACGCTGCATTAGACGCCTTCCATCTGATATGTCCCATGTCATTGTGTTCATGTTTGAGTAATGACCATGGCTGATGTCAGGGCCCAGAATGACACAGCTGTCCTCCGAGAATCCTTCATCATTAGCAGCCTGGCAATGCCTGCAATACATGCAGACAAACAAAAACCCAGACCCATACAAAAACAAACAGCACAGCCTGTTTTATTGTTGCTGTAGGGTGACCTCATGTCCAAATACTCTGCCAAGCGCAAACAGAGATAATTGGGAAATAATGCAGCGGTGCTGAAAATAAAGGAGGGTGGAGATTTGGGGAATCACTGGCAATTTCCACTCAGATCCATTAACACAACACACACCCTGCTCTCTTAATGAGCCCACACTGTAAACAATATGATCTTACTTTAGACCTGATGCACACAGGTAATCTGACTACCCGTGCTTGGGTTTGTCATGCAGCAGGAGTGGCACTGCTGAGTGTTCAAAAGTTCACGCAGCAAATAAGATAAACGGGTAAATAAGAACAACAAATGTGATTTTCCTCGCTCCACATGCCCCAGTGACAGCATTCACTCTTAGTTCTAAATTAAATCAGTAAGCATTACAATAACACAGAATATTAGAGTAAGATAAACCACCCATCAAAAGTTTGGGAACCCACTGTTGAATTTTGTCTATGTTGTAGGTCTATCAAGCAAGTAAAATGGTTAATTACAATGACAATTTTGAGTGCTCCTTTTATCATTGGGTACAAAACCTTGTATCTCCTAAATGAGAATTTTACAGGAGAACTTTACAGGACTTGTTTTTGATGTAAGTCAATGGAATCAGAAGTTTTTCCAAGAAATTTTAGACCATTTCTACACATATTGTAAAGGGCAACAGGCATGTTTACATTATCTCACAAACTGAAAAACTAGGTTTTGGGTTGAGGTTAGGGTTAACGCCAGGTTTAGGGTTAGGTTGTGGGTAAGGCTGGGTACGCTTAGCTTTTATGTAATGAAAGTAACTTATTAACAACACATCTACTTAATGTAAGTAATGTAGGAACAGTACATCTTCAACATATTTACTTCAGTGTATTCAGATGCTTCACTACTGGTACTTCACTGATATGTTGCTGATGTGTTACTGATGATCTGTTAAAAATGTATTAATTATGTACAAAGGACCAAATAAAAGGGTTACCTTAATTACAGTTAATCACATTACATTGCTAGTCATGTTAATCATGACAGTTAATCATGAATTAATAGCATTTGTCTTTTTTTTATTTTTTAAATAAGTTCAATTCAGATTTAACTCTATAGCGCTTTTTACAATAACAATGGCTTTTTTAGGCAGCTTTACAGAAACATTGACATCAATCTAGCATTCCCTTGTTAAAATGGAAATGGTCCTGTAGTGGTTTTTGAGTCAGGCAATATAATGGAGGTTTAGCTCTTCAAGTTGACATGTATTCCATATCATTATGGAAAAATAAAGTCATGTATGCATTGCATTTCATGTTTTTCACTCTAGTGCTTGCTTTTGAATTTGGTGTGAATTCCTCTCCAACTTCCAGTATAACTCAATAATATACATGTATATTTTTAGTTCATTGTAAAAGTCTATGTATGTATGTATGTATGTATGTATGTATGTCTATGTGTGTTTAAATGTTTGATCTACTACACAGGTCAAGAATGCCCAGGTGTGCTTTTTGTCAAATAGCCTTAAGTGTACATTAATGTTCTTTTGTTCAGAAGTCAAACTGGCGTGTAGTATTGGTGAAATGTCATGTGAGAATGATGTCTTCACGTGTAAAACACACACTGACTTCCTGTTTTGTAAATCTGTCCCCATCTTTAAAGTAATTCAAGTTCAAAAGCTCCATATCTCACATTTTTCAGTCAGCTCGTCCATAACTTGGATCAAACGGCAAACATAAATATTATTATGAGAGAAATGTAGTGCTGACTGTGAAAGTTTATTAAGATGAATATGTACAATTGAACCCTCCATTCCAGCTGAAGGTCCAGATCATTACAGCAACTGACTACAGCCAAACCTCTTCATCTTAATAGAGGCTTTATGAGCAGTGCTTGCAGTGAGCTTTGTGCGTGTTCTGCGAGGAGAGAAGTGCTCTACATCACTGATTCTGGCTAATATAGCTCTGCACAAAGGTGAAGAATGAGAGAGACTCTATGAGAATAAGAGGATTACAGCCAATCCAGACTGGCTTTGTTAAAGTAATGCTGTGTGCAAGAGAGACTGGTTCAGCTATTACAGTGCACTCCTAAAAAAGTCTGTGCAGCAATATGAACCTCACAATTACTAAACAATCAAACAACTGATGGAACAGACATAAAACACACGTTTGGTGTGTGTGTGTGCGTTTGCGTGTGCGTGTGTGTGTGTGTGTGTGTGTGTGTGTGTGTGTTTATGGGTTGTGTTTATTTGTGTGTTAACCCTTCCAAATGTCAGCAGTCGGTGAGTGAGCATGATTGATCGAGCAACTGCTTGCTCTTTCTTCCTTTATTCACTAGCTAATTGATTTTGTGTGTGTGTGTGTGTGTGTGTGTGTGTGTGTGTGTGTGTGTGTGTGTGGTCAGTTTAAATAAACTTACACTGTTCTTTTCACATTGGGGACTGGCTTTTCATCAAAGTTACCCAGCCCAGACCACCCCAGAGAACACATACAGGAACACACACACACACATTTTCTCTCTCTCTCTCTCTCTCTCTCTCTCTCTCTCTCTCTCTCTCACACACACACACACTCACACACACGCATAAACTACATATAATAAACACTGTCTAAAAATATAGCTGTATTATAATAAATTTGGATTAACCATTAAGGCCAGTAAAGACGAGGTGAGTAGATTCAGCTATTTGCCATTTAATTTATTAGAAACAGTTGTAATTTTTCACAGTTTAGTTCCCTAGTAACCTGGAAGCCATATAACAATAAATCATGAGTGAATATCATTAATATTAGTAAAATATGCAATATGCTTCATTAAGGTGAGTTGAGGCAAATTCATTTATTTTCCACATTTAATCCATTTAATGCAATTCAGCTTGTTTTACATATTTATAAAGAACATCAAAAGGAAAATTAAAGACAAAATGCATGAGTTAAAACAGCTAAAAGCATTGCAGTGGAGAAGAATGGGCTTTGTTCCAGGTCAGAAAAGCGCTTCTGTACAGCTGTATGTAAAGTATGTTTCATGGTTTTGATCCACCAGTCTATGTCGCACAGTGACAGCACGAATCACTCTCAAAGCTAATGTATCCAAAGAGCTTACATGTCGAGTGTTAGATCCTGTTGGAGTTTTAGATTGGCTGATTTAAGCTGCAGTTAAATTTTTTTCTTCTTCTTTGGTAACAACTCGCACTGTACATTTGAATAGACCATCACGTACAGACAAAGTCAACAATGTATATGCACACACTGTAGGAAACATTTGGTCTGATTGAGATGCTACAGCGTGGGTGCTCACACTGCACGTGAAAGACAGCTCCTAGAACAATTTCCAAAAAAGCTGTTTCATTCAAAACAACACGCTGCACGTCTGAGTACCAAGCAAACATATTGAGAAAGTGAGCCTCAGCAGCTCTGCTAACATGTGGCACATTATGCACCGAAGCTAAAACCACACAGTAGATGGAACACAGTAGAACAATAAGGTCTCTCTACAGGCAATTTTACAAAGACAAGTTAAAAACTATTGACCGTTAACTATTTCTACCTCATAATTCTATTCAATCAAATAAAGTCGACATATACAGACTTTGCACTGCAATGTTGCTTTTATAGCATGCATTCACGCTTTTAGGGAAGTGGTTGTGATTTATGTGCCGGGTGAGAATATGCAAGGGCAGAGTGTTTAAAGTGACCATCAACTTTGCTTCCGTCTGCCACAGCGTTAGCAACACTCCACTGCCAGCTTGAGTCATTTCTTAATTACTACAGCAGCGTTACACTACGCTCATGTTACATAGTGTCAAGTCGCATCAGATGTTATTGTCAACAGTAAAAGGGCATGGTATCAGATGGATACCGATACCAGTTTTGGCAATGATGCAGCCCTAATAATGGATATATACTGCTCAAAAAAATAAAGGGAACACTTAAACACAATATAACTCCAAGTAAATCAAACTTCTGTGAAATCAAACTGCCCACTTAGGAAGCAACACTGATTGACAATCAATTTCACAGCTGTTGTGCAGATGGAATAGACAACAGGTGGAAATTATTGGCAATTAGCAAGACACACTCAATAAAGGAGTGGTTCTGCAGGTGGGGACCACAGACCACTTCTCAGTACCTTTCTGCTTTCTGGCTGATGTTCTGGTCACTTTTGAATGTTGGTGGTGCTTTCACACTCGTGGTAGCATGAGACGGACTCTACAACCCACACAAGTGGCTCAGGTAGTGCAGCTCATCCAGGATGGCACATCAGTGTGAGCTGTGGCAAGAAGGTTTGCTGTGTCTGTCAGCGTAGTGTCCAGAGGCTGGAGGCACTACCAGGAGACAGGCCAGTACACCAGGAGATGTGGAGGAGGCCGTAGGAGGGCAGCAACCCATCAGCAGGACCGCTACCTCCGCCTTTGTGCAAGGAGGAACAGGAGGAGCACTGCCAGAGCCCTGCAAAATGACCTCCAGCAGGCCACAAATGTGCATGTGTCTGCACAAACTGTTAGAAACCGACTCCATGAGGATGGTATGAGGGCCTGACGTCCACAGATGGGGGTTGTGCTCACAGCCCAACACCGTGCAGGACGCTTGGCATTTGCCAGAGAACACCAGGATTGGCAAATTCGCCACTGGCGCCCTGTGCTCTTCACAGATGAAAGCAGGTTCAAACTGAGCACATGTGAGAGGCGTGACGAGCGATCTGCTGCCTGCAACATCCTTCAGCATGACCGGTTTGGCAGTGGGTCAGTAATGGTGTGTGGTGGCATTTCTTTGGAGGGCCGCACAGCCCTCCATGTGCTCGCCAGAGGTAGCCTGACTGCCATTAGGTACCGAGATGAGATCCTCAGACCCCTTGTGAGACCATATGCTGGTGCGGTTGGCCCTGGGTTCCTCCTAATGCAGGACAATGCTAGGCCTCATGTGGCTGGAGTGTGTCAGCAGTTCCTGCAAGATGAAGGCATTGAAGCTATGGACTGGCCCACCCATTCCCCAGACCTGAATCCGATTGAGCACATCTGGGACATCATGTCTCGCTCCATCCACCAACGCCACGTTGCTGCACCACAGACTGTCCAGAAGTTGGCGGGTGCTTTAGTCCAGGTCTGGGAGGAGATCCCTCAGGAGACCATCCGCCACCTCATCAGGAGCATGCTCAGGCTTTGTAGGGAGGTCATACAGGCACGTGGGGCCACACACAATACTGAGCCTCATTTTGACTTGTTTTAAGGACATTACATCAAAGTTGGATCAGCCTGTCGTGTGTTTTTCCACTTTAATTTTGTGTGTGACTCCAAATCCAGGCCTCCATTGGTTAATAAATTTGATTTCCATTGATGATTTTTGTGTGATTTTGTTGTCAGCACATTCAACTTTGTACAGAACAAAGTATTCAATGAGAATATTTCGTTCATTCAGATCTAGGATGTGTTATTTGAGTGTTCCCTTTATTTTTTTTGAGCAGTGCATATATGTCTGTGTGTGGTTTAGAGTGTGTGTGTGTTCTTTATGCTGTTTTGTGCTGTGGTTTATTCTTGTGCATCAGGTCTAAAGAGGTATGGGCTAATCAACATCCATACAAGATTCATCAACCTGGGAAAGGTAAATCAGTGACTGCTCAGCATGTCTACGTGACTCATTAATAATACTGATACGTCATCATTAATCAAGGATCTTCGTGCACCATACAGTAAGGTTCCCAAGACACTCATTGCCCACTTTATAAGCTCCCACTATGTTATAGTTGTACAATCACACACCACAGTCTGTAGTCATACACAAATTGTCAGCCGCTTTCTACCTCATTCATCTTTGGTCAGTTTCTGACCACTTTAGTGCTGTTGTGTTGGTAGTGGACCATTCTCAGCACAGCAGTGACATTAACTTGGTATTGTTTGTGGTGCTGGTATAAATGCTAGAGGTTTTACCAGTGGAGAACATTCAGGGATTTTTTGGCCTTCAGAGAAGGCTCAATGATTTCTGGGGACAAAAAAAATACATGTCTAATTTTTTTTGTTCATTTTTATTCATTAGAATCATGCTTATATTCAGACACCAGCTTTAGAGCCCTCGTGTCGTTTCACTGGGAAACAGGAATTGTATTCCTGTGTGATATCTGGTTAGATATAGCTAAACGAGCTCTACTATTGATTAAAATTTCTAAAGCTGAAGAGAAGAAATCAACCAATCACATTCTGAGTTCCAAAAGGTGGGACCAAATTTGTGAGAAAGAGCATCACTCTAGGGCTTCTGGAAGTCCTAGACCCAATAATGGCTTTGAATACAAAGGGAAGCCTATTCTATACAGCAGCAGGTCTCTACTGGCCCTCTCCACTGCAATAATCACTCAGGGATTGAAATGAAGTCCAAGCTCAAACAGTTACAGCTCAGTGCCGCTGCTAGGTTAAGAGCTGCCCACCACCCAAAAATATCCAGCCAAGAGCTGGCCACTGATAAAGGACAAGAGGATGGGCTGTGCCCCTACAAGACATACCAGCAAAGTGGTCAGTTAGTGATCACAGAGTGTAACTTGAGCAACACCAGTGCATCTGATCCAGTAATCTCAGCATCACACACACTACCCTGTCACTACCATGTCACTGCTGCACTGAGATTAGTATCTGGTCAGTGGCAGTCCAGACACTGGCAGCGTAAAATTGCTAAGACAAATTGTGCATCAGCAGAGGGGAAGCAATCTCCTTACAGTAGTAGATTGACCTCCAAGGTAGATGCTTTCTAATATAGTGGCCACTAGTGGCTAAAGGGTGTAAATGAGTAAGTTGTCAATATTAATGAAATTCACCTTAACCATACCCTAACATTAAATCTGTCTCTGTGATCAACACCTTAACCTCAACCTAAAACCTAAACCTAATCTAGTTTATAATCCTAATGGTATTAATAATTCTGAGCATCTATACATATATGTATGTGTTTGTGTGTATATATACTTGTATGTAGTATATACACATACATACTATATATATATATATATATATATATATATATAGTATGTGTATATATAAAAAATATCATACAGTGTGCTATGAAAGTAGTTCTGTCATTTTGACCCTCTGCATGACAAACTGGCAAAGGAAGCTGTTACTTTATTTAGAGTCCTTAAGGTCTTTTACGGCAGTGTGTGTCTGTGCTTGCAGCCAGGAGCCGTAGTCTCTAGTGGGTATACTGTTTACTGCAGAAGATGCAGGATCCAGTAACTCCGTAATCCTCTAAAATGAAATAAAAAAGATAGCCCAGTCTATAAAATCGGCTCAGTATCAGATTGCATAGGGTTGTTTAGCTGTGGTGCTGGTGAGGATTGAGAGCGAGGTTGCTATGCGGAACAAATGGGTCTTCGGATGATGGATTAACCCTTTAAGAACAAGACCGCTCCCTGGGGAGCAACACACACAAATCTGCTGAACAGTGCTCAGTTTCAGATTCAGAGGGCATTATGGGTTAGCTCAGAGTCGAGCCTCAGAGAGACTTCACTACATTCTCACCAGGAGTGCTGAAATGCACTTACACTACATGACACAGCTGAGACTCAAGTCTGAATCCCAGATTTGGGGCACACCAGGACACAAATCAATCCTTACTAGTGCAGACATACCTTGTGGAAAGGACATCAATTGGTTTATTTTCTGCTTCAATCTTCTTTTTGGCAGCACTGCACAACATTGGACATTGGATTTGAGCAGGTATTAAATCTAGCCCTGAGGTCTGCTGAACTGCATCATTTAGTGTTTTCTATCCTCTTACATTCGATTTAACCCATCAGCTAATTAAATCAGGTGCTAATTACCAAGCTGATTCAGAGGAGTGTGGGAAACCCTTTGAAAACCTGCACTGCTGAAGGCCTGGAGAATGGGTATAAAAACCAATGGATCAGACATGAACTATACCCAAAAAAAAGGATGGATGTTGATAATATTGGATAGGAGGGCTAAAATAATAACATATTTCAGTAGCTTCAACGCTGTAGCTTCACATATGAGCACTTTCTCAGTCAGCAAAGCCATGAAATGAGCTTTCTAGCTAGTTTCTGGTTGCCTTTAAATGTTTAAATGTTGAGGAGTACCATCACCTATAGGTGTTAGCTGTTATAGACCGATATAGAACACTATATTTCACAGCAGCATTTCATTTATCACCTACAACATGAACAGGAAATGACTAGATTCAAATCCAAATCATTTTTGAACGACTCTATAAAACCGCCTTGGAAAATCTTTTACCACGCACAGTGGAAGAGTCAGGAGAAAAAGGTAGCAGAAATGGTTTTTGAAGAGCACTCTGTCAGTTTGTCTCAAAACCCAGTCTGAGCGTAACTCTGCAGTGCAGTTATATATCATAGCAGCTTTTAGTGGTACATTCTTTTTAAGACACTCAGGACCTATAAGTGTATACCATTGTGCTAATAATGCTTCATTGCTTTTAAGGAGCTCCAAACCTTGCATGTCTGAAAAGATGCATTTGGTGGGCTGTCATAAACCGTGAGAGTGCACCAACACTAATGAGACTTCAATATTCAATATAGTGCAACTAAAATTCCATGACTGCATATTTTACCTCAATACCTTTTACCAGTTCAAATATCCATGTACAGTTGCTACTGCATCACTGTTAGCTTGGTACTAACATAGTACTGCAGATCCCATTGTGTGACATGCGTATGACATACTCACAGTTTGATTCTCAGTGCAAACAAAATATGAAAGTTCCAATGGCGTCAAGTGTGTCTTGGCTTTTAGGACCAGACCAACCCAACCCAACTGGTACTGATTGTAGACTGTGGGAACATTTCCTTGTGAGCTTCACAAAATTAGCTGAAAGGCAAAAATGAATTTAGTGGGCATTTCATTCTGTGTAATACTTCACAACACACTTCATACCGAATCGTAAATAGGCTGTGTAAAACTACAGCTTGGGCTACATATAAATCAATCACTT